>NC_088304.1:10143942-10231339 GCF_032854445.1 Liolophura sinensis | reverse complement strand
ATTTACTCCTTGTGCTGTACGTTTTTTTAGAGTGTCGTAATTGTGTCTAATTCTGCTTACCTAGGGTCTGTATATTCAGCACGTTGAATTGGGTCACCAAGTTCAATGGATCAATGCGCATCTGAAATGCGCATCCTGGAACTTCCGGTATGTCTTTTTAGGCATATTCATGAACAGTTTTGTACAATAAAACCCCTAACTGAGATAAATTGACAAGAGGAGGCAATTCACCGGTTACGTGTGAGCATTTGCCAGCCATCACACTGTCGTCACTGTACTTGTACTATTTGCGCCGGATGTCTTTTTGTATGTTATATCATAAGTCCATTAAGTAGAAGTATGCAACTTACCTATAGCTTGTCTCCACGGCACCTTACACTTTCCTTCGATGTCTAACACATTGTTGTGACGTATCTGCGCCGCCATGCCATGTCTCTCAAACGGCTGATGCATAGTTGGAGAACTCTGCTGTGTTGAAAATTACGACAACGGAGAGTTTTGTAAAACGACAACAGTGTCTTTGATAGTAATTCTTTTAGAGTTGCTTGGAAATATGAAAATGGTCATTGGGATCTTAACTGCATAGCAACTCTGATTAGTGAAATCGTAGTTTTGAAATACGGAGTGTCAGTTCCAAGATATGGCCAGTTCTTGTACGAGCAGTTTACATTAGATTTCCTATGATCCAGTTCCCTTTTCCCACCTCAGAGGTTGGCATATGACTCCACCATGTACACGAGCTTCTACAGATGACGTAACATATGTAATCTGCAGTGGAGACCGACTATAGGAAAGTTGCATACTTTGAGGTAATGGACTTCTGATTATATCCAATAACAGGGAATGCAAAGTTAAGGTAAATGTTAGAGGTGGTATCTTAAAAAGTCCTGCATTTATTGAGCTCAAGTTTTGTGTACATGTAGAGAACAATAGCACGAGGAGAATGTTCTATTGTTGATGCGCTGTGTGGCATAATAATTACTGTAAATTACAAAACTGAGGACTTTTTAGTTTATTGTGTACGAGAATCAAAGTTAAGGTAAATGTTACGGGTGATATCTAAAAAATACTGCTCGTATTTAGCAAGTTTTGTATATATGTTAATCACAATAGTGTGAAGGGGGTGTTCTATTGATGATGTCCTGCATATCTATTAATCACCATAAATAGGAAATGTCATGACCTTCAGGTTTCTTTTTTCAGTGATTAAAGTCCGTGTGAAGATAAACGTTTCAGTACTTTATGGAGTGCATAAGCTGAAGATTTGCATTCATGTGTATTTTCCAGGAGTTTCTTGCTTTATATATTTAGTTTTTTCGGTGGCTTGTGTTGTGAAAATTGTTGGAAATTGGCCTTGGGTTTATAATATCCATTATGGTTGACGACTGTTATCGAATGTCTGTTAGGACGACTATACTTTGTCAGCATGCAGATAATAGTAAGAAAGACAGCTAGCCTTATTGCTTTGAAACTCGCGCTTATATTTCCTCCATGTATATGTTTAAATGTTGTTTTTTTTAAATACGTGTCGTACTCACTCAAACTACGAAATTCGAAACTAACGTCCATATGCGTTTTTATTTGGAAAGAAAATGTTGGAAAGTCCACTTATATACTTTCATGCAGAGTCAACTTAAACTGCCATTACATTACTGAAGTCAAAATCCATAAAGCTTTAATGCCATAATGAAAACCACTGGAAAGTAACTATAATGAAAGCTTTACAGGGAAGGAAGTAAAATCAGAGCAGCCACGACAGTGAGATAATTGGCAAATGGTCACAAGCAAGACGTGAAACACGGCCTCTTGTCAATTTACCCAGTGTTTTACTCTTTTTGTCCATGTAATTGCCATAAATAGTAGAACATTACGCGCCCCATAGCACCAAGGCTGAAGCAGAATTATGTTTTTTTTTAAATGAAGTAATGTTAATCAGAACATATTAGACGTTATTGGTCTAGAAGGACTCAAAATCCTGTGTTTACACACCGAACGCATATTTAACGCATAACAAATTCAAGCAAGCGATTTCCTTAGATTAGGACTTGTCAGCTGGGTCGAGAACTACTGCGTAACTAAAAGTCAAATTTGCAGGAAACGTAAAACTAAAGCAACTAAATGTTTCTCTTTGTATATTATTTTGTCGTACGCGAGGTTTCACTTCAAATAGAAACTTTACCATCATATGGCTTCAATAAGTCATAAGCATTCACTCTAACAGGAGCCTTATGAACATATATATAATGTTTTAGGGTATCATTTGGCCTTATCACCACTATACCTGAGGCACAAAAGTCGTTTTATTCATTCAATGACTTTACTGGTTTCAAATTTAACAGTTTAAAATTAAAACTGATCAAAAGTACGTTTTTGTTTTTTTACTTCTGTTTCGCTCTATCCACAGATCTCGGAATGACTGACACTCCGCCGATATGTGACCCAGATGTGAACGTTGTGGCAGGAGTGATGACGGATGTGGCGGCGTATGACATCATTGGGGCGGACTTTGAAACTGGTCATGTTAACTACACTGAAGGACAGAATTTCACCATCAACGGCACGAAGTCAGAACGGAATGTCGATTTATCTCTCCCACCATACGTCATTCTGTCCATCGTCCTAAGTGTTTTCTCTTTGCTGCTAAACATACTCTCGGTAGTCGCCATTTTAAATGTACCGGGAAAGATAAGTACGCAACTACGTCTTGCTGCCAGTTTAACAATGGCAGATGTCGTTGTTGCATTCAGTGTTCTCCTGCATACGGTTTTGAGGACGTTTTCACGACCCACTTATCTAGCCTCCTCAATACCCGAGGATCGACTCGTCTCGTCTTGTACACTAGTCTTCAACTTTGCTCTTAATGTGTCCGGTCATCTCGTGTGTTTGTTTAACTTGGTGGCTATGGGTCTGGACCACTATATCGCTGTATGTAAGCCTCTTCGTTACGCCAGCATCGTCACAAATCGTCGCACTGGCTATTTGATACTTTTCTGTTGGCTTCTGGCATCATTTGGCGGATATTCAATGTTCTTCTCCGGGCTCAGCACGTACGATAAAGCGCTGCCTTTTTTCAATTACTGCGACGCAGTCATGCACAACGATTACCATTCAGAATATTTAGTATTCGCTGTGGCTTCTGTCAGCATCTTCGTTTTATTGTTTACATATGTTTCCGTATTTTGCGAAGTTCAGAGGATTAAAAAACGAGGTGTTTACAACGATAGGGACAAGAACAACTGGAAAACCTTTTGGACGACGTTGTTAATCCTGTGCACCTTCATCCTCTGCTGGATGCCTTCTTGTCTCTTTCAAGTGACCCTCGTGATTCTCGTTAAGCGGGACCCCAATACGGTTCGGTTATACTTTCCTAGATTAATCCGAACGGGGCAGTACTTGTACTGCCTGATGCTATGTAACTGTCTAGCAGACCCCATCATCTATGCCATTCGAGTGCGAGACGTTCAGATGGGGTACCGAATGATGTATTTCAAACTCGCTATCGCGTTACGCAAAAAGTGTGGCCGCGAGGAGGAAATGGAGACTCTCTCGGTGACCTACAGGGTTCGATCCAGATGTTCCCAGCAGTTTTTCTTCCCGTCCTTACTGAATGTGCGGGGAAATAGAAAATCTTCCTTGTCCACCCACGTGGCAGAGGATCATGAGGAAAGAATAACTTTTTTCTCGCGTCTGAGAGGAAATTTGACTGCGGTTAATGATAAAAAATTTCGTCCATGACTAAGTTGCACATTTTGATTTCTATGTATTTATGGATTTCACAATGGTAAGGTGTTTTGAGGTTTAGTTGGAACGAAGGATGATGTCCTTCTGGAGTTATGTAAATTTCAGTAGGATTCAGTTGCCTCCCAAAAATGCACTTCTTGGGGGCGGGGGTCGAAAATCGAGGTCATTTACGGTAGGATATGGTGCAATGCTTGACTGTGATGCTATCGCCATGAATTTTGGGACATTTTCAGATGTGACCTGATTGTTAGAATCGCTATGTAACTGTTACTCTGTAGGGCTAGATGAGATTAACTTGGTTATATTTATTATCTACGTTAAATGTACGAATACTGCAAACATCTCATATCTAAACCTCCCTTTATATGAAAACAGGGCTTTCAGAATTGTTGTGCAACGGTGTATATTTGGCAGTCATCACTGAGGACTATGCCTGATGCAAGAACAGATCTCAATCCGACGCAGTTCACAATTTTATCCGGCTCGGTGTGAACCGGTTAATAGACATAGGTGACATCGTAGATGACATTGAATCTAAGAAAGATCTTATCCGATAAATTACTTCAGAATCACGTATCATGGTTTATTTGTCTAAAATGATGCGGACAAGCTGACGGGACAAGCTGCAAACAGTATAGGTGTATTTTTTTATTTTCACAAATATGATTAACACGTGTTTTTTCCCCCTTGAAAATTTGTCAACCTGCGGATGGTCGTGGGTTTCCCCCGGGCTCTGCCCGGTTACCTCCGACCATAATGCTGGCCGCCGTCTTATAAGTGAAATATTCTTGAGTACGGCGTAAAACAGCAATCAAATAAATAAATGAAATTTTGTCTTTTCTCAATTGCTCATTTGCATGATACTGCTATACAAGTTCTTTAAATGTTTAATTTGTCATCGTATTTGTTGTGAATTACTTATGTTCATTGGGGTACTCGATAAAGTAATTTTCCAGTCATGTTTGTTACCCTTTTATCCTCTTTAAAGTGCAGCGTTGTTGTTGTTAAACTTACGTTTTGAACGTTGCTAGTAAACTAATGCCCCTGGACTAGAACTTAAATTATTTTGTACTACTTACCTTCTCTACTTCGTACATGTGTGGCAAGTCCATTCAATGCTGACAATAACAACGAATGCGGCATTGTCCTCCCAACATGTCGTATGTCAGCGCCATTTTTTTGTTTTTACTGTGAAATCAGTGTTATGGATTAGTGTGGCAAAATCTGTTTAAAACATTGTTTCTGAGTAAATACTTGCTCCTTTGTGACATTTCATACATCTTGAACAATATTAATTTACATTTCGCTCTGAGACAAGGGTTTATTATACTTAACTTGATTATTGGAGCGGACTAGTTTGTATGATCTTCATGCACACGTTGGTTGCTACACTATTTTCTGCCACATACCCCCTTTGTGTAAATCAACATCAAAATCGTATTTATCGACCTGGTCTTGAATGAAAATAGTTACAGGTAAGGAGTAAAGTGAATGCATTTGTAAGCTTGTAGCATTTGGGGATTTAGATACTGTTGTAAGTCAGACCCATTGACAAAAGCTCGCTTTGGGTCCGTCATTATGCCAGTTTTACCGAATCAGCTACAGTAGTAACGCGTGCTTTTATATTGTTTCTTACTGAGCAAATGAAATATTTTAGGGCCTGAAAGCTGGGGGAAAAAACTCTTTCCCCCAACTCTTTCTTTTAATTATTTTTAAATAAATTATCAAAGCTGACAGGTTGTGCTGTCCAATGCGAGCTGCTTACAATAAACCATGTAAGGGACTTTTACCATGAATGTTCCTACATCATAATACAGCATTATTAAAGTTTACAATGGCATTTTTGGTGTGTAAGGATTCCTATACACATAGCCATTTCCTTCCACGGCACAGAGTGTCATTTATTCTGTTACTGTTACATTATAACTGTAATAAGTGCCGGAGCATATACATGACGTGTGGCATGTGGTTTGGTTAGTTTAAACTGTCTATTAAACATCTGGGATTTTATCGTGGAACTGTCACTGAACTTTACATTGTTCTTAATAATCCTAACCACGTGATACTAGGATTACCATTTAAGGAATGCAAGAGTACCAACTACTTCGTCCTGGAATAAATGAATTGGACACCCTTATCTGTAAAATAACTGCCCCTTTGTGTTGTTACCTCTCCTGTTGTGTCGATTATTATTTTCCTACATCAAATGGTTGCTCTTGTACCAGACTTTCCATCATGAATTAGGACCCGAGTTTACCCCTAATTGGCGTAAAAACCGAGAGAGAAATTATAATACTAACAGAGGGCATCATATCTATACATGTCAACATGTGAATAAAAATATATGAGTAAGACAGGATTTTCTACTATGGTTAGCCAGATATACCCAACTAACAGAAATTTTGTAATATAAAAAGACGACAGCGTTGAGAGCAAAATAAGAGCAGGGATGATAGTGTGAAGGGAAATAATTAGTCTCACATAGCCCCGGAAATCCGGGGTTTAGTCAGTATACCTCGGTTAGGGTTTTTGTTCTAATTGTTTATGAAAACGCAACTTAAAAGCAAAAAAAGTTACCAGAAATATGATTTCCGAAGTTTTGTGAAAATGGTCTCTGTGCTATTACTATTTACGATGAACTTAAAATTAAGGAGCGGACAGAGGATCAGTGGTTACCGGGCTGGCCTTCAAATGCGATGAAACGTAAGGTGCGGGTTCAAACCCGACGTGGAGAAGGTCATTTGTACATTTTCCCACTCTCACTGTTGGAGGGGACTTGATAACACTAAGAGGCCAACGACATGCGCGTGGTCGTTTGTGGCGTCTAGCGTTCAGTGAAGACATCGTCTTCCACAAACATGGTGTGCATATCTTTACATCACACGTGTAGAGGTTTGTCAGTAACTTGCCAAAGGTCGGCGGTTTACCTCGGGGTTCCGGTTCCGGCACTCTGGTTCCCACCACTCACAAAACTGACCACGACAGTATATATATATATATATTTGTGGGATTGGGGTTTTACGTCGTACTTAACAATTTTTTTAGTCATATTACGACGTGAAGTCATTAGGTGTGTGTACATATACTGTGTTTTCCTGCTAATCGCCGAGCGAGGCGCGAAAAGTACCATTTTTGAAGTCTTTGGAATGGGATAGATCGTTTGACCACAATTCACGGCGAACGCTCTAACCATAAGGCCAGTGAAACGGTCCTCGTGAACAATAATTGAGAATGGCATTGAACAACAATCAAATAAATCAAATCAATGTAAACACACTGTCAATTGCCCATACTTCACAACTCATGCTTTGATCAGATGTAAACTATAACACTGGTTAGGTTATACTGGTTTTCCTACATTTTTTCGTTTACATTTACAAGAACAACGGTTTAGGTTAAGATTTAGTAACGCCTAGGGCGCTTCGTGCATTATATAATATGTCAGCTTTATTTCACAAAAACACGTGAAACATGTGAGCATATAGAAAATACAAAAAAGTATAGCATGTAGAGCAAAACTAGAGCAGAGTTCATTTACCTCAGATACGGTTTTATTCTGTTAACGTAAATACTTCAATATTAGCAACTTATACAACCTGTACGATGTTAATTGCAAGTCTGGGGGAAAGCGGAAAATATTTGGTAAGAGATTGATCTTTATCATTGCAGGTACCATGAGCTTGAGCACTTGTGAGGGTTGGGTCAGCACGCAACTCTCATGAGGTTGGCCATTTCTGAGCATAAAGTGGCAAAATAACCAAACTCCCCACATCTGAAACATTGCCTGCTTGTCATTTACATACGATTCTTTGAAAGAGCATGCATGTTTACAAGCTGTAAATCTGGTAAGGTTTTTGGTGTTCCACGGCAACTCACGCCAGCTTGACCTTTTTCAAGCAGCAACATGCTGATGTTCGTGGGTTTCCCAAGGGTTTCCCTCCGCCATAATGATGGCTGCTGTTGTATCAATGAAATATTGTTGACTACGGCGTGAAACACAAATCAAGTAAATATATTATTCCTGAGCACTTTATGGAGTAATTACCAAGCTCACCACATTTAAAACACGACCAGTTGATCATTTTACCTTATACCCTTGAACATTCATGACAGTTTCTCTCTTGTAGGTAAATACCGGCCCCGATAGCGCAGTTGGTAGAGCGTCCGCTTCGGGATCGGTAGATCCAGGATCCTGGGTCTAGTCACACCTGAGACTTCAAAAGAGGAAGTTGCAGCTTCCTCTCTTGGCGTTCAGCATGAAGGGGATAGTGCAACGAGTGGTTGACCTTTATCAATGGCTTGGGCGGGGCGGCTTACTTCCCTTCGGCAAGTCGTCTGAGTGAAGCAGTAGTAGATCAAAGTGCGATGGAAATCCGCCCTACAAGCAGGCGCATTACATGCACTCTAAGGATTCTCTTCGTCGTATGACGTTAAACCCCAAGCACTCACTCACTCACTCTTGTATTTTAAGAGAGCTTTTTATACCTTTTTTATCGAAGGTAGTGAGTTCTGCTGCATAAAATACTAATCAAATAAATAAATCTTGAAAGTCATGAGTGTGTTGAACAAGAACCTTATCCATTTTAGAGTTCTATGCCAGGCTGACAAAATGCGAGCGATTTTGCTGACGTATGCTGACGACTACCTTGTAAACAATTTTTATGTCGCTGGCTCCTTAAAGGCGTTAGATCTATTGTTCAGGAAAAACATAAACTAGCCAGATAGTGTCACTTGTTTTTCAGTAAGGACTGAGCTTACTCATTTTTGTAGATTAAAAAAGCACCAAAATGCAATCCAGTCTGTTAATATCACATTTACATATTTGCTCTTAAATATGAATTAAGTTTATTGTTTTCTGAAGAAAAAGAAAACATGCAGCTTGGCTAAATACTGTGAATGTTTAATCTGTGCGTCGAGACATTCGTACACCAGACGTCAGCCAATAAGACCGTTCCGGGTCAATGATTGCAAGGCATATTACCAAAACAACGTTTAACACAAACTACCAAAGAACTAAGAAAGTATATGAAGTACTAAAATAGGGCGGAATCATAGGCCTACAAAGAGAAGTGGTGAACAGTTTTCAATGATCTGGGAAAGGCACAAGGTATATTCTGAGTGAAAATAGCAATCAGTATGTATCTCAGTTGAACTTTGATTGCAAACTGTTCTTATACCCAAAGTGGCGATATCATTCAATTAATTTTTAGGATCTAACAAATGCTTCAAGGCGAGATATGTACACGCCATATGCAGGACTCTTCGGTATATTGGTGTCCAAGTAAGGATAATTTAGTGTCAAAATTAAAACTATTCCTCTTTTCGTACAGTCTGCGAGAGAGGTAACCGTTTTGCTCTTTGTACAAATATAGGTCCAGATAAGATGTACCATCTGGAGAGTCTGTGGTTTACTTTAAATCCAAAGAAGGTGGGTATATATCTTTCGCAGCTTTTGCTATATATGGATTGTTAAAGCTAGCAGATCATCAATATGCCGTTTAGTGAACGAGAAAGATCGATCCTGATGAGGGTTGCACCTTAATAGTTTCTGCATATAGTCGTATTCATACGAGAACATGTATAGGTCAGCACATTTAGTGCCCACTGGAATACCTATACACTGTCGGTATATGGTTTCCCCGGATTTCAAATAGATGTTATTAATAAGAAATTCAAGCAACTCGATGAACAACGAAGTACAGATTCGTTTCATTAAACTTCGAAAAGACTCAAGCCTATTTTATGTTTTAAGGGTACAAGTCTCAAATCAGTTAATATTAGAAGACTGCAGAACGAAGACTAAAACGAGACACTGCATGTGATAGTTGGCAAATGGTCACACGTGACTGGTGAAATCGGGCCGGTAGTCAGTTTATCTTAATAGGGGTTTTATTCTTACTGTTCATATACAGAATACATCCCCTGTCACGACGGTTTAAAGAGAATCAGGGAAACTCAATGGCAGTGATCTAACTGGCAATTTATTAGACGACAATGGTTTAGAATTCATGCTAAAAATGCTGTGTTGTTATCACGTTTTACAACAGCGTGGAAACAACAAACAATTTCCGATCTTTGGTGGTTTACCTCTGGCAATCCGGGCTGTTCCACCCTTAAAACTGATCGCTATCATATACGTGAAAATTTCTTGAGTATGGCGTAAAACAGCAAAGGGATCAAATCAAACAGAACTTTCAAATTGAATGATGGCGTTGTAACGAAAGAATTTTCCACAAAACTGTTTTTTTTTTTTTAAATTGCAATTAACATCATTTGCATTTGTTTTTACTCAGTTTTGCTTAAGCCATGGTGCTAGGGCATGTGTAAATTGCCGCAAGTGAAGCATTTACCTGAATAGTTACGTACGCTTGACCATTTGGCAATTATCACTCTGTCGTCGCTGCTCTTGTTTTACTCTCTATGTTGTTCGTCTTTAATCGTATGATACACCAGGATCCTCTTGGTGGACTAAGCACTGATGGACTGATCCTTGTTAAACTACATATTAAATGTGATGACAACACAGTATTTTGAGTAATCCTTAACCAATTCTAAACTAGAAATAAATTGCAATTAACATCATTGTACACTTGTATCTACCTAATTCCTCTTAAGCCATAATGCTAAACAGTATATTAAAAGGACATGGACAGTTAAAATAAAAATCAAACAAAAAAAGAACAAAACAAAAAAACAAAACAACATCTCGCATTCTGTGTACCCATTTGCCAATTATCACTCTGTCGTCGCCGATCCGGCTTAACTCTCTGTCCTGTATGTCTTTTATTATGGCCGAGATATGCATTACTTGAGAATATTCATTGACATTCAGATGTTTGACGTGGGTGTGGCTCAGTGTCTTGGAAAATTGGAGAATTTATTTTTGTAAAACATCATAACAAAATTGGCTAATTCTCACGTTTTTTGTACTTAACTATTAAAGATGCAATTTCAAGAAATATATGAATTATTCAGTACAAACTAGAGCCTTGGGGAATTATTTTCAGAAAAACACAACCCAGGGAGGCATAATTTCACTTATGACACTTACCTATAACACGTTGACATTTACACAACAATATTTACACGTGAAACGAAAACACGATCGTAATTTTTTTATATGTATATACACTGCTTGCTTAGAAACGCGATGCAGACCACATGATCGTAATGAAATGCCTCACGTGTCTATTACACTTGACAGTAAAGCGATTTTCTTGTCTATCCTTTTTTCTTTTTTTTTTTCAATCCCCTTTCTCCTTTTCCTTTTCTTTGCTACATGTTTCATTAAATGCAGTTGTAGGCCATGCTTCTGTACTCCTCACAGTTCAGGTTTCAACTTCAACAGGTTAAAATTTTCGACTACTCATGCACTCTCTTATGCATTTGAACGGTTGCAATTTTCGACCACATTCCCGTACCCTTGACACTGTGCATTTGAAGGGCTGCGATTTTCGACCATACTTTCACTCTCTTGATGCTGTGCATTTGAACGGTTGCAATTTTTGACCACAGTTCTACTCCCTTGACACTGTGCATTTGAACGGTTGCAATTTTCGACCACACTTCCACTCCTTGACACTATGCATTTGAACGGTTGCAATTTTTGACCACACTTCCACCCTCTTGACACCGTGAATTTGTGCAGTTTTTGGGGACACCTCCATACTCTTGACACTGCCTTTTTCAACGCGTGCAAGTTTAGGACACACTTCCATATTTCCAACACTAATGATCCTCAGTAGGGTGAAAAGTACTTCTCTGTTAATGTGTTTAGATTAAACCTTTACCCAAACATATGTATATTTAAATGCTAATAAAGGTGACATGAAATTATAATTTTCGTAGTAAAATTTACATTTAGGGCCTATTCAGTAGTAAAAACATCTTGCCTTCGCAGCAAGCCGCAAAACACCCCTGAGGCAAAATCAAGAGCCTATTTACTGTCATGGGCAAAAGGCTGTTGGATACATCTGAATTCTGTTAGAATTCCGACCTCCATTAACCTCATTGATCGCAATTACGTGATGTACTCAGGATCAAAGTGTTAAAACACCAGTTAAATAAATAAGTAAATATAAGAGTCACGCTACTTGCCTCAACTCCCCCACCCCCTTCTAACCTCGACACCTCCCACCACATCACAAGCGCTGTCACCACCACCGCTCCCCACTCCCCAGAGAATCACAAACAAGCCATCTGCCTCGCCTGTTATACATAATTAATGGGACATAACACCAGCATTTGTCATCTACTTCCTGGTGGAGGTCTTAATTTCGATCAGACCTCTGTCTAATTACTCGAATCTTTTATTCATGTTCTATAGCTGGTCGGGTGTGTTCGTTTTCGACTACTTCACAGCACATGTAGTCGATATGTAAGTCCATACCTACGTATAAACGAATATATATTTTGGCAGGTGTCTTTGATTGAATGCGTACCTACTTGGTATATGTTGTGTCTAACAATGGTGTCAAGTAAGCAACCCCTTTTAGTTACTTACTTTTAGTGGACAACTTAAACAGCTTAGACACATATCCCTAAGCCCCCACCTCCGCCCTACATCACACTGTCGTCGCTGCTTTGGTTTTTTTCTCTCTGTGCTGTACGTCAAATTTATATTTAACTATAGTGCGTCCTGCAGTGCGTCTGTAGGTTTGACAACTATCTGTCGTGAAACAGTAGTTCTTTCCGGGCTCACCTAAAACCTACCTGACGACGGTGAGCCCTCAACGGGAAGTATTTCTTATGAGTATTTAGAACAAAAAAATTAAAGAATAATGTATGTATTTTTTGATGGGTGTTTAACGTCGTATACCGGCAAATGTTTCACATTTTTGACGGCAAGTTACGAGTGGAGGAAACCAGAATTGGTGGAGAAAATGTCTGGAGTAAACAACCCGACCTTGGCCATACAGCTAGGATTATATCCGACAAACAGATGAACAATAAGACATAAACAAATAAATGAATAAATAATCATAAATGTATAAGTCAGATTAGTGTCTTAAAGGCAAAGAAAACGCTAAAATAAAATATTTATCGGATGAAAGACCATTAAAGACTGTCCTGGAAAATAGTTTGATTTATTTTTTAGGCATTTTTCTGACCGAGTAAAATGCATTTGAAACATAGGATCCTATGGTGGTGTGTTGGGACCCAGAGGGTATCAATGACGTCACAGCCATGTTTGGGCTGGAAATAGTTTGTTTCAAGGTCCATTTGGTGAATGCATTTATATCTCTTAATGTAGTCCCTTCTGAATGATGAAACTTACCGGTCTGTGTGTCAAGTGACAAAAAGCTGATGTGACGTCACTTATTCGAAAAATGTTCTAAAAAATAAATCAAATTGTTTCCCCAAATAATATTTATTGGTCTTTCATCTGACATATATCTCGTGATATTCCTTTGCATTTCACAAGCGCTCTTTATCGGATTGTCAACAGAAGAGTGAAGATTTCATCACGCAAGCCTGATTTAGAAGCACTTAGCAAAACAAATCTGGAACAAAATGGAGGAACTAATCAGTAGGCATATCATCAACTATACAGAAGACAAGCAAACAGTGCATTCATTTTATTTATATATCTAGGCATCAAAACAGAAATTCGTATTCCAGAAGTTAATCATAATAGAAGTTCTGAGTCATTAATAGCAAGGTCGATATCCAATACACCAGTCAACACAAACCACCAAAGAACTACACTCAAAAAGTTAATCTGTTAATTTGAACAGAAAGTCTCGTCTGGGTGACGCTAGAATGACTTCCGCCATTGCGGTAGATAATTGTGTTAAATATAACAAACATACTCTATTTATTCAACAAAAAGATTCTATCATACTAACACCATGTTATGTTGAATGTGACAGAATTTTGTGTTATAATAACGGAATATATTCTAGCATTCCCTAGACAACAGACTTTCTGTTAAAATTAACAGATTATTTTTGGAGTGTAAGAAAGTAAACAAACTACGAAATTAAGACGGACTTATGTAAAGAGAAGCAGTCAACAGTTTACCATGCTGTACCAGTTGCTAGTGTGCCATGCTGTACCAGCGCTGCTTGCTTCATCACTCTCGTCTAGAGCGCTGATTCCTGCATAACTGTCGTCCTCGGGCTGGATCGGGGAATTCCACTCAACATACGGACAATTGTTTTTGTTTTTTGTCTTTTTTATTGTTGGCTCCAGTACTAAATTATTGTATGGCCATTTCTTTTGTTGCAACTGTACGTAAACTGGTTCCTATCTTTTTCTCGAAGCCAATATAGGGATGCGACGAGGAGTCATTAGGTGTGTGCACATGTACTGTGTCTTCTTGTGGCAGGCCGAGTCCATGCCGCCAAAGTGCTGCCGCCACTGAAACATTATGCCACAGACACCAGATAGGACACCCCACCCAGTCACATTATACTGACACCGAGACAAACGCTCCCCTAACCTCTCAGTGCTGAGCGCCAAGACAGGCAGCAATGCAAGTACCACTTTATTACCAAGTCTATGGTATAACCCAGCCCGGATTTGACGATGAGGTCACCCCGCCTCCGTCAAAGGTATGAGAGTTCAGGTTGTAGTGTATTTTCAAAACCGTCTCCTCGTTACAGTGCTGGACCTCATACAATATTACGTCATGACTGCCCAGTATAAATGTGTCATTTTTGTTGTCTTTTTCTTATTCCACTTAACCCTGGGCTAGGGACTGTGCAAGCATTCACTTTAAAACTAGGAAGTAACTCGAGGAAACCAGACAAAAATTAAAAGAAACTGAAGGAAAGCAGAAACTAAAGTGCATACGAGGAAAGCAGACAGGAAACCAGGGAGAAACGTTGAGGAAACCAGTCAGAAATTAAAAAACAATGAATAAAAGCAGACAGAAACTGAAGGAAGGTGGAGGAAAACTAAAGCAAAGTGCAGAGAAACTAAAGTAAGGCGAACGAAAATTGAAACGGACAGAAAATGATGGAGAGCCAAACTGAAGGTGACCTGATAGATACCACAGAAAAATGAACAGACGCATGGGAAACTTCTCGGGAGACCTGGGTGGAGCTCAAGCAGAACTAAGAAACTGACTAACGCTATGAGCCAAAATGAGCAAAGAGGAAAGCAAGGAGGTCAATAATGGATGACAACAACCCACATGTATCACGTCTTCAAATTCTGGTCCACATTTCCAGGTGAACGTCACGAACATCGAATCAATAGAAGTCAACTTAACACGCCCCCCAAAAAAAGAAACATTTCAGATATACATTATCCATGTATAGAATTCTTTATTTGCCTTACCTCGAGAGCCAATGAAAAGCCATTGGCAACAGCGGATCAACACTTAGAATAAGAATTTATAATTACACTATCTAATAGTGATACATTTACTATGTACACAATGAATGGATTTGATTTAGGTATTTACTCGTTTACCCAGGAATTGAAGTCGGGACTCAAGAACATTTCGCGTGCATCACAGTGGTCGGGTTTGTGGACAGAAGAAAATGGGAAATCCTCTTTCTCTCTTAGGCGCCTGATCAATGGCTTTATTTAGTTCACTGTATAAATCCTTTTTGTTTTTGTTTTTTCATTTGAGACTCCAGGAATCTGGTGTGAATTTTGTAAATAATAGAAGAAAAATCTACACTACAGACATAACAGTACAATAAATTAGTAGCTAACATCCAGGGTAGGAATACTTGGAGTTTGTAGAAACATAATGCCCACATGGTTCACCACATAAAAAATGTCTTTGCGTTAGTTATCACACTTTAGGAAACGATCCAGATTGACAGCGAATGGTTCAGTATCACGGGAACTGTCATCGAAATACAGAGACCAAGTACAAAATGACCGGGTTTGACTCATCATAATATTCACAATGCCTTCATTAATTTGAGCTTGAACATAACAATTCTCGCTCAGTTTAATATTTTACAATTGCAATCAGACATAAATAAAAATTTAATACATTAAACTTTATGAATAGGACAACAATTCAATTTTGCACTTGGGTTAGTCTGTACAACTTTTTCTGGTTTTCCTATCTATTAAAAGCGAATTTTAGACATGCAATAACCAAGACAAAAACATTTGTTTGTTCACAATGAAGACCCGATTAAAACATACACATATGATTCTTCTAACTTAGTATCACTTTACACAAAATTCGATATTAAAAAGCAAACCTGAAATTTCCTGGAAATTGTGAGCAGTGTGAAATTATACAGCGGTAGAAGCTACACTGTTTGTTTACTGTCGCCCATGGCAACACGAACAATGAAAACCTGGAAATCTAAAACTTCCTGCACAAGGTCGGGATTGAACCCAGACTGGAGGTTACAAACTTTACCGTTGAGCCACGTCTCGCTCTGAGAACTATAGTCTACATAATGAACCAATAAAATGTGTGAAATAACAACATGCCATTTTCTCGGAAAAAAATACCTCCAAATCCTGAATGTCACGTGAGACAGAATAGAGAAGAAATGGTGAAAAACTGCCATTAACAATGTCACGGGAAGATGTTATGTATACAATGTAAAAAGTATTTTTTCTGTAGACTACTTGACAACAAATACAAAAAAAAACTGAGGTACCGGGAGACTTCTATTTACAAAAGACATCAGCAGTGTCTAAAGATTTAGTTTGTTTCTTGATCAACACACAGATTGCTCTGTGGCGATGTGGTATATGACATATATTTTAGCATTAAATATCATTAATTTCTATTGCCGAATATCTTTATTAAACACCATATACATATATACATGTATCATATCTATAGAAATGGAGAAAATCTATTGCTAAACTTTATACATAATTAGACTTTGCACTATAATAAAATCTCTTACTTCATTCGACACAAAATTAGCATCATACTAATTACATGGACATGATGTCCTATCCGTTTTCTTTGATTATTATCATTAGACTCTGTACCTGCAGGAAAACTTGTATGTATAAAACAGGACCTGAACAAGACTTCCACTTGGAATGACTTCAGATGGTGAACGGTGAATAATATAAGCACTGAGCAGTTTGACTCCTTTACTTTTTTATTTACTCATTTGAATGTTTCATGCCAAAATTATTTACTCACTTGAATGTTTCAGGCCAAAATTATTTACTCACTTGAATGTTTCATGCCAAAATTATTTACTCACTTGAATGTTTCAGGCCAAAATTATTTACTCACTTGAATGTTTCATGCCAAAATTATTTACTCACTTGAATGTTTCATGCCAAAATTATTTACTCACTTGAATGTTTCATGCCAAAATTATTTACTCACTAGAATGTTTCAGGCCAAAATTATTTACTCACTTGAATGTTTCAGGCCAAAATTATTTACTCACTTGAATGTTTCAGGCCAAAATTATTTACTCACTTGAATGTTTCAGGCCAAAATTAAGATGTTACATTCATGGGTAGTGGAAATAAGGCCAGGAGCCAGGAGAAAATCACTTGATTTTCGGGTAAGGTTTGAGGTTGTGGCTAGAGAGTGACACTCATATTTGCATCATTTTAGCAATCTGGCATGTTTGACTGCTTACTGCTTTGTCACAGTGGGCATTAAACCAAAGATATGAATTTAGAACTTAGGGACGCCGATCCTGAATTCATGACCACGTTTCCCATCTTACATAAAATATCCCATTTTTACATTTAAGCAGAAGGATACTAGATATTATATAATTACTGAAGACGACTTCTTTTTTGCATGTTATATAATTCATTACATCAACTTTTTTTATATGTTTTTACACTTTTTATACGAAACATAAAATCCTTCAAACAGTTAATTATGGTAAAAAAATATTGCAATCTAATACCCTGTTCACAAAGAAATTTCCAGTGAACTGGCATATGCGTGTACACAGATTCAAACTGGAAGCAACTTAGGTGCATGTAAATCAAACAGAAGGCCATAGGAAATAAACTGGTGTCAGCATCTTTTAACTCACGGTCACCAATGTAAACTCAAAATGGGCAAAGGCCACTCTAGAATATCAATAACCAGTTTAACTTTGTCTTTATTGATGGGATAATATACCCTTCCGCTTCTGTGAACAAACCAAAAGCTAAAAACTGGAAACATCATTTTAAAAATCTTAATGTCAAAGAAATTTCTACTGGCTTTGGGACTGAAGGGACTACATATAGATAAAATCTATCCAGCATGACTGCACTTCAAAGATACAGTAAAAGTCCAGAATAAATGATCTTTATGGTCCAGTGTACCCAGAGAAGAGTTCCACACCAGTGGAGACAACTTCCTATAGCTGCCCATAGTCCAGTTTGTGTCTCCTCAGAGGATTGTGTCACAACACTACAGCACATAGAACAACACAGGTACAAAAAAAATAGTCCCCGGCGAACAGGGGCGATTAACTCCAAACATCACAGGAGTAGCGTCCCTTAGACTGGAGTCGTTTAACGTATTCAGCAGCTTGTGTCTTGTCGAGGTTTCCATGTTCTGATACAACTTCCATTATGGTCTCCTGCACATCTCTTGCCATGTTCCTTGCATCTCTGCAGAAGACAATCAAAAATGACAGTGAGATACTTTGTAGCCAAAGTTTTATCGTGTGCATGAATTTAATTCCTTTTAAAACTAAAAGATTATTTGAAAATCTGAATTCCAGGAACATATCACATCCTTCCTCAATTCATTTACTTTTCATGATTTCATACAAAAGGTTTTTAATTTCCCACATTCTGTGAAAAAAGTTTTAAGCCTGTCTTCTCAAAACACTTACATCCCTGGATTATGAAATTCTTAGTCAAAGACAAATACACCTGAAGTTACAAAAATCTGCAATTCTTCCTAGGGAATCACCTATAATCTGTTGGGGAATTCTACATCCTATTTCTCAGTTTCAGCAGACAGAAAATGTTCATATTTTTATCAGGGCCAAAAATCTTTACATGTATCAAATCATCTGAACATAATTTCAGTTTCAACATTTAGCATAATGCAAGATACACAGTTCCTGATTAGATAAGCAATATAGGTCTGGCATTTATCATCTAAACTAATTTAATCATTTAATTTAGAATTTGTCAAGAGATTTTCTAACAAATCTCTGGACAGACTGGATACCAAATTTTGATAATTTTCAATGTAATTTTCCACAAAATCTGCAGAGAAACTGCACACCAATTTTCATAACTTTTCAAGCCTGAAAAAATCTGCTGTGAAAATTTTGAGCTTTGTCCAGATATTCAAACAGTAATGACAAGTATTTTCCACCATATGTGTGGAAAGACAGAATACCAAATTTCATAAGTTTTGGGAAATTCAGTGTGAAAACTTGATCTAATAGATGAGCAAAGGTTTTTCCATGAAACTTTCCACCAAATCTCTGGAGAGACTGGATACCAACTTTCGCGACTTTCCAAGCCAGAAAAACCTAGAGTGAAAATTGTCTGACTTGCTCAGATGTTCGAACAACTCTGCAAACACTTTGTCATCAAGCCATGCATTAACTCACCCGCAGACATACAAGTGAGCTCCACTCTGAAGCAAGTCCCATAACTCTTTCTTGTTCTGCTTCATCAGATGCTGGACGTAGACTTTCTCCGGTCCGTCCCTTGAGAACGCCACATACATCTTGGTCAGCGTACCGTCCTGCTCATACTTGGTCAGTTCGTCCTCGTATATGAAATCCTCAGCCTTGTACCGACAGCCAAAGAACAGCATCGTGTCGCCAACAGGTTTGCCTGTGGGCAGAATTATAAAGTAAGTTTTGTTGTTTTCAAGTGAGCAATTTCGGATATTCTTAAGACTTCTGTGTAATGAACTGTGATGTATTTTTTCACGAGACATTTTTTTTCTCTTTCCTTGACCAATGAAATTCCCAATATCATCAAAATGGGAAACAGTTATCGGTTATGTCCCTTGACCAAGTCATGCACTTTTAAATGTCAATGTTGTCTAAGGGAGGATCATTCAGCAGAGTAACTCAATTGCTATATCACTAAAAAATGTGTTATGGAACTGAGTTATCTGCCCTTAGACAACATCCAGATGTCACTGTGCCTAACATGAGTATCACAATACTGAGTTTCGTTCCCATCTATACTTACTGGCACATGAGAACACGGATATTAAACTGGTGTGTATACGTAAGTTCTAACATTCCTTTCAGCGGTTCCTTGGTCATTTTTCATTTTGTTACAGTAGCTTTTTCATTCAACTTTCCTGTCCAACCACAGATATATTTACAAAGCTACCACTCTCAAGTGCCATGCTGCTGACATGTTATGCAGGTATCCAGTAGACCAGTACCCTGCCTAACCCTTTATGCAGTACTCGCAGTGAGAGATTACCCATTCTGCTGAATCTGTTGTCTCTGGCGTATTCTTCTCAGAAACAAAAAGAGTGCTGTTCAAGTACTTCATAAACATATGCTCTTTGCCTTCATAATCATATGCCCTTTGCCTTCATAAACATATGCTCTTTGCCTTGATAAACATATGCTTGTTGCCTTGATAAACATATGCTCGATGCCTTGATAAACATATGCTTGTTGCCTTCATAAACATATGCCCCTCAAACATTCAAGCAACCCTATAGTGACTACCGTACTTCACCTAAATTTTGGCATGTAAAAATATGTAAAAATAAGCAGAGAGGCCTTTTAATGATGCCAGCATCTAACTTTCCCTGATAAGAGATTAATCAATCTTATTGATAAAAAGATTAAAAGTGGCTAAATCAAGCAGAATCAAACAAGATGTGTCAACTGAAAAATACTGACAACATACCCTCTTTCCTGTAATAATCCCTCTCTTGGATGAAGCCTCTAAAGGGAGCTAACCCTGTTCCTGGGCCAATCATAATGACGGGGGTAGAGGATTTGAAGGGAAGGCGGAACTGGGATTTTCGCACGTAGATTGGCACGGTTGGGCGGGCATCTCCGCAGGGTTTCTTGAGGGACAGCCAGCGGGTGGCCACGCCCATCTGCCGCCGACCGGTGTTGGTGGTGTAATCGACGAGCACTGCCGTGATGTGGATGTGATTAGGGTGAATCTACAGCAACAACAACAACAAATCCACGTCTGATACACGATTCATCTTACTTATGGATTTAGACAAGAAAGGTAATGTTTTAAAACCAAGCACAAGCAGAGCCAACAAAATTTATAAATTTATTAACCGAACAACAGAGATATGAGATATTTCAATTGGCAAATGAATATTATAACAAAAATTTCCCTTTTTTTTTTTTCTTCAGCTACATCAGGGTGATGGGTAGAGAAAAAGAAAAACTATGTTACACTGCTTGCATAATTCAACTAATCTGATCTGATCTGATTTACTGGGAAATGTCATGAGGCACTGTAACGGGAATATCAAAAGTACTTAATTTAACCATGACCAATGAGATCAAGGCTCGTGTACTCTGTCAATCTGCCAAGTTTTCATTATGCTACATCAGTTTTATTTTGTGTTTTACGGACGATCAAAAAACGGAACAAAATCCAAATCCAGAAGAGGGATAAAAATGAATATCAACTTTTTTGCTTTGCACAATCTTCTTCCAATTTCTTGATTTTCAAGACTTTCTTCTGATGTTAATATGTTTTCAGAAAATATTGTCAAGATATTCACATTTCCCATGAGTTATATGTTTTGTTTTTATTTTTATACCCTCCACATGGAAAAAATACTTATTCTGCCCATAAAACAACAACTTAAACTGGTGCCAGCTACACGAAAGGAACTAACATACTAAAAAGAAATTACAGAACCACAACAACATATCACTTACCTTTGGTGAGGAAGAAATGGAATAGTACCGAGCCTGTAACCGTGGCAACAACTCACAGATATGGTCAATAGCCGGGTTAACAGAGGGTAAATCTTCCAGAATGGCCAAGATGTTACGATGGTCTTTCATGATCCAGTTAGAGTAGAGAGTCTGCCGAGGGACAGAGATAAAACCATAATCTAAATCAAGACATGATACTTTGGGTAGTACTTCTAATGTAACCATTTCTGTACAAGACGTTGTCTAAGGGCAGATAACTCAGTACCATAACCCCAAACACACGCCTTTTTGCCAAAATGCCACATACTAGTAAGTTGCTTTCTTGATGCTTTTCTTTTTGCAAGTTGTTATACTGTATATTTTGAAGTACTGTAAATGCATTTTCAAAAACCCATTCTGTTTATTCAAATACTCATTTTAAAAGCGCACCAAGTCAATTAAGCTATAAACAAACCTTCATCCACTTATAAAATTATTCTAGTGCAAAAGCTTCTGAAGTGCGGAAAATATTGAGGAAAAAAAAAACAAACAACATTTGTGAATACCCTCATTCATCAACCTTTTCAGCCGTCTGTGCAAACCAATATTTTGAACTATTCTGAGAGAACTAATCGGTGTAGAGAAATGATTTGCACAGTCTTAAGAAGCTTACGTCTTCGGTGACATGAACAAATCATTTTAGCCTCATTTTCATAATAATTCTATGCATGAATTCCACTGAAAAAAAAAAAAACAACTGTTTCAGAGGCTGTAAATAAACTACCACGTCTTACACAAAACCAAAGTTTCCAAAAACATACAGAATTTTACCTTTTCTGGTAAAACTTTGTCCCAATATGGCGTTCACAATCCTAGATATATAATTTTTGCACATCATCCTTACAACATTTTACACAATAACAAGCAGGCATTTGTAGATTCAAGTTTATTGTAACTTTTGTTGTAAGTATGGTAGTCTTATGGTGTTTTAGACATGACACCATCATTTCTGATTGCACTGACAGAACAAATAAGTGAATGAAAAGGAGGAGTCTTCTTCACACACTTCATAATTTTGTCATCTTTAGAAATTCTAACCCAAATCCCAAGAAATTACATTCAAAAATTTTGCATAAAAAATAGAGCAATTTCTCACAATTTAAAGAGGAAAAACCTTAAGACTGCCAAATTAAATACTGTAACTTGTCAACTTTTCATCTGTCTGCAAGGAATATTTTCAGGCCTATCCTGAGGGCATTATTCTATGTTGACTTGCCTATCCTGAGGGCATTATTCTATGTTGACTTGTAAAGTCAAAATGAAGTAAAATGTTACTTTCTATGAATCCCTGAAATTGGTCAAACCATCTGATGTAGTTTCATCTTCAAAACTCGAAAGGTGCATCAGGGTTTAAGATTTAAAATACAGTAAAATAAATTTTGTAATTAGTGTTGACATTACTGATTGGATATCTCACCTTTCCCTCAGGTGTGTTAGCAGAGATGTTGAGCAGGAACTCCTTGTCTTTAGGGTCACCTGCATACTCAGCCAGCTCCTTGAGGATGTGTTTGTGAGGTGGGCTTGTGATGTCCAGGTAGTGGCTCAGAGCTGTGCGATAGCTACACGGGCAGGGGAATGGGTGCTTCTTACTCGCTTCCTCTGTAAACAGATCAGGTGCGTGGACATATAGATGGATTTACAATTTACATATTTCTTTGTTTCCATTTTACACAACAGGCATAAGGATGCCTACTCGTGTTTTTCATCTGGAAAGTAAATGAAGGTATTCAAAAGAGTGTATTCAAAGTTAATTTCAATTAAGAAAGACGTTAAAATCACACTTTTAACTGTAATATACAAATCGATTTTAAATCATACAACACCGCCCCTATCCCCAACCTAAATCACACGAGCAAAACAAGCTAATTTAGAAATTTAATATCCCAGGCTAAATATGCCAAACTTATGCATACTTCACGTCAGTTTTTTGAACTTGATCTGAGAGGTCACAAAATAAATCACACTCAAAATTTTACCAAAAATCAGACAATTTTTGAAGCAACAGACAGATACATAGGCACACTGACCCATTACCCTGGACCTACATGTACTTACCGTCTAAATTTGTCAAAGTGAACACTGTGTCTAGATCTATGTTCATCCTCTTGCCTAACTTCTCCACGATCTCAGGGTCATTGATTGGATACACAGCCACGTGGTCACCAGCCTCATATCTGACAAACAATACGATTTACTTATTCGACTGGTGATTTAGGTCGGATTAATGAATATTTCACATATTTATTTGACTAGTGTTTTACTCCAGACTAACAAATATTTCACTTCTTTATTTATTTATTTCACTGGTGTTTTAAGCCAGACTAACGAATATTCCACTTATTTATTTATTTATTTATTTGACTAGTGTTTTATGTCAGACTAACAAATATTTCACTTATTTATTTATTTGACTGGTGTTTTACACCAGACTAACAAATATTTCACTTATTTATTTATTTATTTGACTGGTGTTTTACGCCAGACTAACAAATATTTCACTTATTTATTTATTTATTTATTTGACTAGTGTTTTACGCCAGACTAACAAATATTTCACTTCTTTATTTATTTATTTCACTGGTGTTTTAAGCCAGACTAACGAATATTTCACTTATTTATTTATTTATTTGACTAGTGTTTTACGCCAGACTAACAAATATTTCACTTCTTTATTTATTTATTTCACTGGTGTTTTAAGCCAGATTTAAGAATATTTCACTTGTATGCCAGTGGCCAGCATTGTGGGGGGAGGAAACTGAGCAGAGATATTTGACTCATACGGTGCTCAGCATTACAAAGCGAGTAACAAACAATATACGATTAGTCAATGGAATAAAGAGGTTACACAAAATGAAACTGCACACAAATCATTACCAAAAATTGAACAATACTTGACACAGCTACAGTATATGGCATGAAAATCAGCCGCTAATCAGAAAAAAAAACAAGTAAACTATTAAACACGTAAAGCTTATCGACAGGTCTGGCTAGTTTTCCACCCCTATCTGATGGGGAGACCCAAATGTAATAATAAACGAAAATAAGATCAGTAACTCACCTGATTTTTGAGCCAGAGATGTCGAGTTCTATGTGCATACAGGAGCGGTTACCCCCTTTGTGAAGTTCTTTGTTAATGCTGACTGGGGCCAGGTAGGGATTCTTAGAATCAAACGGCCTGTCAGGTAAGGAGAGAGAAAGTTTAACACCAGGTGTATCATTTCTAATGAATAACCAACCAATCTGAAAATAGGTCTGGAAAAACTGTGGAAAACAGGACAAAAGTCGACAAATTTTCTGAAAAATGGCCGAGGCAGCGCAAAACTTGATCTTAGGTCTGATTACCCTAGTTCCTCAACTTCCCTTTTCTACCCCTCTAATGCATGGTGAATTTCCTCAACTTTATGAGGGCACTAATATTCCATGGGTTACAAGATTTGCTTCCCTTTGCAGACTACAGACAAGCCCACTAATGTAGGGTGAATTTCCTCAACTTTATGAGGGCACCAATATTCCATGGGTTACAAGATTTGCTTCCCTTTGCAGACTACAGACAAGCCCACTAATGCAGGGTGAATTTTTGATCAACTTTATGAGGGCACTAATATTCCATGGGTTACAAGATTTGCTTCCCTTTGCAGACTACTGACAAGCCCACTAACACATTCTGAATTTCCTAAACTTTCTGCATGTGAAAGACCAACTTTCAGTGCAATTACGCACATTTTGAATTTGATTTTGTAGACAAAACTACACTGGTTAGATTGGCCAGTTTCAGGTCTTCACAAAAAGTATAGTTTTATCAGTCAACATAGAATGGTGCCTTCGGAATACACTTGAAAAAACAACTTGAATTATAGTAGTGTCAGACTGTCAAACTACAGGTGAACGTGTAGTCTCCTTCAGTATGGGTATAGGGCTAACAAGAAAACAGGGTGGCACGATATTACGTATACTGTGTGATATGTACAGTAACAACATACATGGATCTGCTCTTTCATTTGAACCCAGAAAACCTGAAAGAGTATTTTTAGCGCTGAAGAAGGTTTTTGAAGAGAAACGATGCCATGAAATTCCTAAAATGACCTCAAGGTGTGCTTTCAATAGTTGACAGTGGCAACAATGTATAGCCGTTCAAGAGTTGACACTGGCAACAATGTATAGTTGTTCAATAGTGGACACTGGCAACAATGTATAGCTCTTCAAGTGTTGAAACTGGCAACAATGTATAGCTGTTTGATAGTGGACACTGGCATCAATGTATAGCTGTTCAAGAGTTGACACTGGCAACAATGTATAGCTGTTCAAGAGTTGACACTGGCAACAATGTTTAGCTGTTCAGTAGTTGACACTGGCAACAATGTATAGCTCTTCAAGAGTTGACACTGGCAACAATGTTTAGCTGTTCAGTAGTTGACACTGGCAACAATGTATAGCTCTTCAATAGTGGACACTGGCAATAATGTTTAGCTATTCAAGAGTTGACACTGGCAACAATGTATAGCTGTTCAATAGTGGACACTGGCAACAATGTAGAGCTGTTCAATAGTGGACACTGGCAACAATTTATAGCTGTTTAACTATTAAGCCACAAAAATTCATAAATCTTTACTAGGTCTTCACCCCAGATGCTTATAGAAGCATTTGTAATCACACCTAAAGAATTAAAAATAAACAGTTTTATAACAACCTATCTGAGACAAGTAAGAAACATACGGCTTTTGTGTCTTGAATGAGCCCAGTCTGACCACCTCTCCTGTAAAAACTTTCTCTTTGGGAACGTCCTCATGCAGAGTCTGAACGTACTGCCTCATGCTGAAATAAAACAGACATCAACTCCTTTTATTGTTCAATTAAACACTTCATATCCAAAGACTAATTTATCTGATTGGTGATTAACACCATAATCAAAAATCTTGCACTCATATGACGGCAGGCAGCCAGTATTTTAAAGCAGATAACGGCACTAATACTCCATGGGTTACAAGATATACCTCCCTATGTAGACAGCTCAACTAGCGCATAGTGAATTTCATACTCACCTGACTTCATCGCCTGTGGCCTGCACCCCAAAATGTTCACACACAGCCGGCCAAAACTTCTCCCTCCAGGTCACAAAGTCTTCCTCAATACTGGAAATAAAATTTGGTCATTAATTAATGGATCTTCACATTTCTGAAACTCTCCAAAATTCTGGGTCCTGTTGTTCAGAACTAAACTTTTTAGCTCATTAATTTCGAACTGGGCTGGAGGCTTCCATGGTTGAATGTTACCACACACACCGAATGTTACCACACAGACTGAATGTTAGAACAAAGACTGAATGTTACCGCACAGACCGAATGTTACCGCAAAGACCGAATGTTACCACAAAGACCGAATGTTACCACAGACCAAATGTTACCACATAGACCAATGTTACTACATAGACCGAATGTTACCACACAGACCTAACGTTACCACACAGACCGAATGTTACCACACAGACCGAATGTTACCACACAGATCGAATGTTACCACACAGACCGAACGTTACCACACATAGACCGATTGTTACCACATAGACCGAACGTTACCACATGGACCAAACGTTACATAGACTGAACGTTACCACACAGACCAAACGTTACCACACAGACCAAACGTTACCACATAGACCGAACGTTACCGCACAGACCGAATGTTACCGCACAGACCGAATGTTAGCAGACAGACCTAATGTTACCGCACAGACCAAATGTTACCACAAAGACCGAATCTTACCACACAGACCGAATCTTACCACACAGACCGAATATTACCACATAGACCAAACGTTACCACATAGACCAAATGTTACCACAAAGACCGAATGTTACCACATAGACCAAACGTTACCACATAGACCAAACGTTACCACATAGGCCGAATGTTACCACATAGACCAAACATTACCACATATACCAAATGTTACCACAAAGACCGAATGTTACCACATAGACCAAACGTTACCACATAGACCGAATGTTACCACATAGACCAAACATTACCACATAGACCCAATGTTACCACAAAGACCAAATGTTACCACATAGACCAAACGTTACCACATAGACCGAATGTTACCACAAAGACTGAATGTTACCACATAAACCAAATGTTACCACATAGACGGAATGTTACCACATAGACCAAACGTTACCACAAAGACCTCAGGATTTGTAAATTAATGATGAGTGACCACAGATCAGTTTAGCATAGAACAATACATGTATGTATGCTTGGGGCTTAACGCCATATGTAACAAATTTTCAGTTATATGACAATGACAAGTCATCACATGTGTGTATGTATATATTGTGTCTTCTTGTGGCAGGGTGAGTCCTAGCCAAGGAGTCTTGCAGGTTAAAATATTGGTATTTAAGAGCAGAAAACAAAAATCGGGCAAAATGAACCAATACGCCCATTAACCAGGCAAACTCCAATAAATTATGTTCACCAAGACATTCTCTGTTCCTCTGCATTTTTCCCCACATTTTTTAGCCTTTACAAGTAAATCCAAGGTAATTGACAGTGGTGAGTTATGCTCACATGCTGCGTCAACATCGTGACCTAACAAATCAGCTCGTTGCTCCCTGTGATGTGTGGTTCGCCTTTCACGATGTCACTATGGTTTTATCTGCTGGCTGTCAGTTTTGACGGACAAAAATCCTAAATTTCACAGAAAGGTCAACCGCTGCTGCGCATGAGCACATCAATAACCCAGATTTTGATCCTGAGGTCTCCAGACTTCAACTGAGTGAGTGCTTGCGGTTTAATATCGTACTTAACAATTTTTCAGTCATATGACGACGACTCATGACTTCAAGGTGAACACTCTAACCAGTAGTCCACGAAAAGAATCCTATGCACGTATAAATAAGTCCTAGTACTGAAGTCATGGTGGTATATTTTAATTTTCAGCGTGCCTGTGTAGTTATCAACACAACATGAATATAAAACCATTCTCTAGTGTACTGAGGTAAGTCCAATTAATGACGAAAGGAAATACATGATCCAATATTTGGTACTATTTAAAACTATTCTTAAAAATGATTTCAGTAAAACTGAATTTTTTTTTTCAATTTTCAAAATGATTTAAATAAAACTGGATTTTTTTAAAAAATCTTGATAATGATTTAAATAAAACTGAAATTTTTTTTCCGTTTTTGAAATGGTTTAAATAAAACCGAAATACTGAATCTTACATAGTCCTGTGTCATTTCTAGAGGATGCCACGGCGCTCTACTTTGTGAAAATGTAAATAGGATGCTATCATGGTTGCAGTATTTATTAATTATTTTATTATATGCAAATGAGTTGTTAACTCACTTTCCATCATCATCACCGAGACCAATCTCAAACACTCGGGTAGCTCCTAAATCCTCCAGTTTCTTGTCAACATAAATCCCCATGGCGTTGTAATGTTCATACGTCTTGTTCCCTAGAGCAAAGACCTGAAGAGAAAAAGGGCATACTAAATAACACTTTACATGTGGACCCATGGAAGGGAATTTTTTCCATCACAATCGGCTGAAATTTCTTCTACTGGTTCACTCTGTTCAGTAAAATAATTAATTTTGGCCATTTTGATCAAAGGTTAAATACTTTCAAAATTCTAATTTGTATTAAAATCCATTGAAAATTTCCATCCCTGTAAACGTCTGAGCTCAGAATCCTTCCATTATATTGGCCCTTCACTCAGGTTCAACCAGCTTAGGCTCATTTTTTGCTCATACAAGTGTTATTAAATATTCTGACAAGGTCAGGTTTAATAAATTGTAGACGACAGGCTCAACATAACATGCCTTGTGTCTCAAGGTTTATCATTTTCTCCAGCCATGAGAGCAATATTTAAAAATATTCAGCTTTCACTGTGCATATTTTGACAGCATAACTTTTTGGCTTGGAGCTTTTTTGTGTTGAATATTTTTAGCTATAAGCCTTCAGATGTGATATGACGTCTTGTACAATGTTGTGTCTTGTTGTGTGTATATTTATTAATTTATCTGATTGGTGTTCTACACCGTACACAAGAACACTTCACTTATCTGCCAGCGGCCAGCATTATGGTGGGAGGAAAGCTGACAGAGCCCAGGGGAAACCCACAACCACCTGCAGGTTGCTTGTTGCGTGTATATGTTCAAGTTGACAAAACTTATATTAAGACATAATCATACTGAGCTCGGCTTGGAAAGTCATGAGTAAAAATGTTTCTTTTTTGATGTGTAAATATAATATCTAATGTGGGAAATAACACTTTTGTCAGCAAAGGAAATCCTGACATTACACTCATACATATATAATAATTGTGTGGACATACAGCGTATTTTAAGCCTGTCAGTTCTCCTCCATCGTTTTGTAGCCAGTCATGGAATTCCTGAGCGTTGTCTGTGGGGTCACCCTCTCCATAGGTCGCCATGCAGAATATAGCCAGGGAATTCTCAATGTCCACCAGCTTACCCAACTCCTCCTATGACAGAAATACACGTCTTTAATATTCTTAACTCTTTGACAGTTTGAAAACGAAAACTTTCATTAGACTCAATAACATTTACAGTGCTAAACTATTTAGACAACAATGTTTTTCAGGAAAAACTGAAATAGACTGACAATGCATTTTTAACTTCTACTTTCTAATGGTTTCTTCAAACACTTTTACAATTGCATTGACCTAGAAAATTATTGGTCTAGGTTTTATTATCAAGATGTCAACAAAAATACTTTTAACCTCATCAATATTTGCAATAACTTGTAAGGAACTCTAATGTTTGTTATAACAGATTGGTGCAAACCAATGCATATCTGATACACACAACAGCTCATATTTAAGATTTCTAGACACATACATAGACTCAGGGAGTGCCTCAGAAACAAGCTACAGATATTAACCACGGACATGAAAACACCAACATGAAAACTGTGTCTGATGAAAGACCATTAAATACAGCTTAATTCTTTTTTTTTTAAATTTTACAACCTAATAAAATGCAATTGAAACTTTGTATTCTTCGGTGGCCTTTTCTGACAATACTCAGACCAGTGTTTTTGCCATTTGATACAAACTGCTAAATTTCATCATCTGAATTGCACGTGTATAAAAATCAATGAATGCCTTCACCTACTGGGCCTAGAAACAAACTAAATCAAGCACAAAAATATGCATATGACATCACTGACATCATCTGGGTCAATACAGATCACCTTAAAATCTGAGGTTTTAAAACTAGTTTACTCTGGAAAAATTATAAAAAAAAATTATAAAGCCATTTTCCAGAACAGTATTTAATAGCTTTTCATCAGAAATATACTTAATTTTAATGTTTTCTTTGCCTTTAAAACAGAAGAAAGTGTAAATTCTTTAAAGTTTGCCTGGGTACTCCACCATGACTTTGGTTATCAATGTTAAAAGTTACAGTGAATCTAATAAACAAATCTTGTTTCACAAAGTTAAGTGCATTGCTTAAGTCAGCCATCATTTGCCTAAGTCCATAGAGAGTGTCTCAAACAGCCTATGTTTAACACAACAGAAGTAAGGTGCACAGAAAACAGTTGCTTAAGCCAAAGAACTTTGGAAGTTTCATAAAACCAGGCTATTCTCTGTACTGGTCGTACCATATCGCATTCTTCTGGATCTGCGGCCAACCCCTTCATGCCGTATCTGGTGGCGTCCTTAGCCAGACGGCCAGCAAACTCCTCAGCGGTGCCAGTCTGAGAGCCATAGAACACTACTACATTGCGACCCTGAAACAACAATGAGACGGAAACACATCCATGTAAACCCACAGTTTATTTACTTTATTTATTTGATTGGTGTTTTTTGCCGTACTCAAGAATATTTCACTTATATGATGGCGGACAGCATTATGGTGGAAGGAAACTGGGCACAGCCTGAGGCTGCTGGCAGACCTTCTCACGTACAGCCAGAGAGAAAGCCAGCATGAGCTGGACTTGAACTCACAGCGACTGCATAGGTGAGAGCCCTCTGGGTCATTATGCTGCGCTGGCGTGCTAACCAACTGAGCCAGGGAGGCCCCTGCCACATTATTGAAAAGAAAAGCAAGCAAAGATGGAAGAAAATATTTGAAGCTTAAACCTTAATAACATCTTATAGGAAATCTGCTGTCACTTCATAACAGTTTATAGGTACAATTTATAAGTTCTTAAATACACTGTTGACTAGTATAATTTCAACAAATAATTTTTTTCAAATTATTTTTAAATTTGTCTAATGAGGTTCAAACTCAAATGTGTACGGAACTGATTAATTATAAACATCTCATGTACTTATTACCTCATCCTAAAATAATAAACAGTTAAATAAATAAAACAAAACTGTAATGATTGATTTTTTTTTGGCAGAGAACACTCTGAAATTTTGTTTGGGGAATATTGTAAAAAACATTCAGCTCATAAAAAATGTTAAATAAAGTGAAATACCCATTAGATTATAAAATGATAATATACAAAGAAAACAATCTTTCTCCTTAATTTTCAATCCCTTCCATCTATAGCAGCACATGACTGGCTCTTATTACATAAATGGACATAATGTTAAAACCGTCTAAATGATACGTGAACTGGTACTATAAAACACTGTGTATGGTTCTCAGGAACATGGAGAAAGACGTCCCAAAAAATAAACTTTTTTCATTTATAAGGCATATTTTACTCTTTTTAATAGCCTTTCTATTTTACGCATATTTTCCATCAATGGTTGAGAGTTTTCAGAAATGACGTAATCCATGAAGATGCCGGAAGTACAAAACCAGCACCCCCAATTCAGGCTTGGGGGCCTACGTGGCTCAGTTGTTTAGCGTGCTGGCGCAGCGTAATGACCCAGGAGTCTCTTACCAATGCGGTCGCTCTGGGAAGGTCTGCCAGCAACATGTGGATGGTTGTGGGTTTCCTCCGGGCTCTGCCCGGTTTCCTCCCATTATAATGCTGGTCGCCGTCAAACAAGTGACATATTCTTGAGTACGGCGTAAAACACCAATCAAATAAATAAATAAAATCAATTCAGACATACCCCAAAACAAAGCTGTTTTCACAAAATCACAATTTTTATGCCCCAAATAGAAAGCTGAGAAGCTTTTCTGTACTTTCACATCTTAGGTCACATCACGTACTCCGTATTACGAAATAAAAACCAGGCATTTCATGTAACCTTTAAGACATACAAGTAAAATGTTGTATATACATGTGAATATTTCACTTATATGATGGCGACAAGCATTATAATGGGAGGCAACCAGAAAGAGCCTGGCGGAAACCCACGAACATCCACAGGTTGCTGACAGACCTTCCCACTTACTTTTTTTAATATGAAAGGTATGTATATACACATACGTTATTGATTAGATGAAATAACTATGTGGGAAAAGGTAAACTGTGTATTCCTGGTTTTCCAATTACATATCTAATGGGTAACATCAGCAGACCAGATGGTCCAAAAAACAGAAAGTAAATGTACACATACGTATAGGTGATAAAAAATATCATGTCCTTTCACTTCATAATGAATAGCAATATGAAATTCAAATTACATGCACTACAAACAAGAAAAAATGCAACAGTTGCAAGGTAAAAACAAGACAAAACACAACAGTTGCAATGTACAAACATTGCACGATGTTACTGCAGGCACAGACAGACTTACAGAAGACTTCATGCGGTTCACAAAGCTGGGGTCACTGGTCTTTGTTGCGGTTTGTCTGCAAAAAACAAAACAACTAAGTGAATGACGTAACTGGTATACTATACACGTATGTTCACAAAACACTATAGCCACCTCCCCCACCCTATAACCCCCACCCCCCTCCACCTAAACACAGACATACCGGCATGTACTCAGTAATTCAGATCCAGTGAAAGTGTAAATGGCATTGTCTATGTAATTGACAAACTTACACACTCTGACCATATATACCATATGACCACTGTCAATGCTTATTGCTTATCAATAATGGTTAAACTATGGTGTAGTGATCACTGTAATGAATGACACTGCTTACTACATCAACTAGTGCATTCAGATAAAGTAATATGTGACTGATATTTTATGCTGACCCAAATAACGCAGTTCACCTCTGCCATATATGCCCAGATTAAATCACGTTCAGCTTTAGGCTGGAAACAGCAATCCAGAATGACCTTTACTTGGGGGAGAGATAAAGCTTAATTAAACACTATCTACATTAGTACTCAAATCGTTTTGCAGCTGTTTTTTTTTTTTGACACATTTATAGATAAAAGCTCTTTCTATTAAATATTCTATTAGCTCAGATAAAAGATGTGTCCAGAGAATTAAAGGTGGTAGACTCAAATCAGAAGATGAGTTAACGAATTCAAACAAAGGTATACAACTTACGAGACGATGAGTTTCTTGATGGGTGGAGGTTCAGGTGTTTTAGATCTCAAGAAGAACCAGTATATGCAGAAGCCTGCCAACAGAGAGATGACGAAGATGTCAAGGGTTGACAGCCAACCCTCTTCAGCAGCGGCCTCCACAATGGTCTCTGCTGTCTGATCCATGATCTTAGCTACGGTTTGTCTGGGGCTTGAGTAATCAAAAATCTGAAATGAACAAAACATCTAGAAATTTATTGATATGTTTTTAAAATTTGCATCAGGTGCAGAGATAATGTAAAAGCAGGACTTGAAATGAGGTGAAGGACAAGCATTATCCATTGATAATGTCTCCCCATATCCCCCCACTGGTGGGGGGGGGCACCCTCAATGACTCCCACAGCTGGTCATCAGGGCTAGGTGTTAGTGGACTGTGACCTGACCACTGACCTGATGGAGAAGCCCCCCCCCCCCCCACCCAACTTCCACCCACCAGCTTGTTATGTCTTTACCCATACTAGGTGTAGATCACTTACATCTGGACTCACAGATGTCAAGAATCTTTCATGGCTTTCAATGTGTATTTCTTAACTGGGTGCCGGGCCAAGGTTTACATATAAGATGAATACAACACTAACCAACACCCGCATCAGTCTGCCATTTCTTAGTACTTTTCTTCCCACCCATCAAATCCCACCTGCCACATTCCACATTTTGACATTTCAGCACTTTTTAAATCTGCTTACTCCATTTCTCAGCATGTCATTACAGTACGCTATTTGCGTGTCTGTAGACTATCGTCTAAATATACCATGTGCATTCTGGCTTAATATACCGTAATTCTTCAACCTTTTCGCATGTTTACAGGGGGTTTATTCAAGCATATTCTGAAGGCATTATTCTCTGTTGACTGATAAAATTATACTTTTTGCAAAGCCCTGAAACTGGTCAGTCCGACTAATGTAGTTTTGCATCCAAAATCAAATTATAAATGTTCTTAAATTCCACTGAAAGTTGCTCTTACGTATGCGAAAAGGTTGAGGAGTTAGGGTAACACATTATGATACATAAGTATTATACTTAATCGCTGAACATGTTTTTGTAGTCCGTGACAATAAAGATAATCCTTATTACAGTAACGCCCAAACCACAATATCATGTAACAGTATTATCATTATTAGGGATTACACTTTCTGAATATAGTACAGATTCTAGTGCTGATATTTGGCTGAGACCACTGCGGGTTTCGAACCTCAGAGCCAGGCACCGAGTCGCCAGCAATCCATGTCAACACCCTAAACCCCTCGACCAACAGGCCTTCCACATAATAACAATAATACTGTCACTTTCTAAACTGACGTTTATACCTGTCTCACAATATCATGGCCCAATACATGTAATTTGATTGCTCAAGATTTTCTATTCTTTGATGCTATGTTTAAGTTAATCTTAGATTACTGTATTTCATCGTAAGTTAAGCTTCTTTCCAGTACGTGACACATTTTGCTTAACTGTGATCAATTCATCCACCATATGCCACTTAAGAGGTTTTCTTTGTGACGTTTCATTAATTTCTTATATCAGAAACAATTATGTGTTGGCATCCAAAGCACCATTTTAAGGCTATCATGTGCTTCTGAAAGTGCAATTTTACAAACCAAACTTTAAGTGAAATTAAGTTCTTTATTTTTTGTAGCTCTAACTGTATGGAAAATTTGAAATGTCTGTTTTTATTTTACAAAATGTATGATTACATATTCTGTGGAAATCAGTAAAACAAGACAAAAAATCACTTAAAAATGTAAAATTGTAAGTGCAAACAAATGAGGATGTGAACAGTCTGTAAGGTTGGCTGTACCTTAAGTAGAAAACATAGTCTACAGGCTTCAGAAGAAAGAGCAATTTTGATGAATTCTGACTGTACTGCATTTTTATGCCTTCTTTCCCTTTAAAACGACCATGGGTGTTGTCACAATGCCACAACTGGCTCACTATGGCTCACATAAAAATTACAAGGAGAAAAACAGAAGAATTAACAAAGCCATATTGAAACCTTAACGGGGCTTTCCATTGATGGCTCTGGCAATGAATGGAAGCTATAGATTTGTTAGCAAGTCCAATGTCTAGTGTCAACACTCAATGGTTTCAGCAGTTACAGATAAGCCTGAATTTGACCTAACTATGTAAAGGAAGAAATCTGTCTGACTGTCCTTTATTTTATACAGCTGAAGACCCACTATTGACATGAAACTGCCGAGTAGTATTTCACGTAAAATTATGTAAAAATGCACTTTCAGAAGCAGACATTAAATTGATTTGTTTACTTATTTATTTGACTGGTGTTTTACGCCGTTCTGAAGAATATTACACTTATACGACAGCGGCCAGCATTATGGTGGGAGGAAACGGGGCATCGCCCGGAGGAAATCCGTGGCCATCCGCAGGTTGCTGCCAGAACTTTCCATGTACAGAAGCCAGCATGAACTGGACCTGAACTCACAGCGACCGCATTGGTGAAAGGGTCTAGGGTCATTATGCTGCTCTAGAGCACTAAGCAACTGAGCCACACAGGCCTCTCATGCACTAAATTCATACTTTTGATACCAACACATAAGGTTTTTTGATAAGAAACTTCACAAAATCTCTTACAGGACCCTATAATGTGGACAAATCAATCAGAATCAAAAGAAATGTAGCACTTAAAGAAAAAAAGGTAAATTTCAAATGAGATACAGTAACTACAGCAGAAAGAAATCTGTCTGACTGTCCTTCATTTTTATGTTTTTCATGTGTCAAATGACAAAATATATGTACACACACCTAATAACTCTTTATCTTCATATGACTGAGAAATTGTTAAGTATGACGTTAAACCCCAGGCGTACCACACATACTGTAAATCTTCAACTTTTTCACCCACTAAAGAACTTTTTTTCAGCGAAATTTATGCATACAATTATTACGAAAATAACATAAAAAATGATTTGTTTGTGTTGCTAAAAATGCAAGCTTCATAAATTGTGCAGATTATTTCTCTAAACCCCACAGTTCTCTTAGAATGTTTCAAACTATTGGTCACAGTGATGGTTGAAATGCTGAAGAATTAGGGTACATTAGGGTCAACTGGGATTCTACTAAATGGATGATCGACATGCAAATGTGCACGACGCCTGTCCAACTTGGATGATAAAACATGGACATATACATGTAAAACCTTGGACTGAGATACACCTTTATCATACAGGCCTTGAATGAGATTTCAGTATGAATAATGAAAAATACAGTTTTAGGTAAGAATTTTCTTCTGGAAAAATAATCAGAATGTGGCTAACTTTCAAATAAGATAGCTTTGTCCTACACTACATGTACTTTAAACTTTAGAATTCGGCAAAAATCACCCATTGAGTTCCATGCTATTTATCACCTCCTGGTCCTTGCGAGAAAGTCGGATGCTAAAAACTATGAATAAAATACACAAGAACGGAGTATCCAAATGAAAAGAATTAACAACTCACCATGAAATGTTCAGAAGCATGTAAAAGTGTCCTGGTTAGGCAATGGTTAACTCTTATATAACTTTGGTTACATGTACTTGGTTTTTACACATACACACACTTTGGTAGCTCCCCAACAACAACCCATATCTCTCCACACTGAATGTGACAATATTAATTGTCAATCTGAACGTTCTGTTAACCATTTACACTTGGCTGATTCCTGTCCTTGTGTTTATCCATGTGTTACCCGTGTACTAGCACAATTGCTTTCAATCTCGGTTCAGGCAGCAGCTGTCGCGGCTGTTAAGAGAAACAGCAACAAATGGCAGGTAACCCTAGGTGAGGTACATATGTCAGAGGGTGGGGCCTGTCGTGGAAGGGAGACAACAGTAAATGAGGGAGGGATGGGGGGGGGGGGGGGGGGGTTGTAAAGATATCATAATGATTATTTAGTTCTCACAATGTAACAGAATACATGGTTAACAGATCGCGACTAGGAGTGAAACAGGTGCGTTCTTGGGTTATAGAATAACTCACATCCAATCAGTTAAAACTTATCTCAGTTAAGCAGATCATCTTGGTTACGTAATATCATAAAAAATAAAATGGTGTCTCTGGTAACTTTTAAGTGGTGCATATGTACATTTCGTCTGGCATTGTCTTTTCTTAACACCTTCATTTGGGTGTTCACTTTATTCCTCGGTGATCATGAAATGCCTTCTGATCTTCAGTATTCTACAGCTATGAGGGCTAGTTGCTGTACAAAGTTACTCGTGGCCGAATGCACAGCAGATGTCCCCGCTGTGCGCGCAACTTTAGATTTAGGAACAAGATATTAGATACCTCTTGCCATTTGTACTTATATTCTCACCCTGTGCACGGCGCAGTGAAAAGTGCTTAGCGCGAAAAAGTTTCTGTCCAATCAGATATCTCCACAGCCTCCTTGTGATAAGATGGCATAGTGGCTATTAAAAACTTCATAACGGACAGTTGGAGGACAAGGCACAGGCCACTCCTCCTTGTGCGGCAACACACATGTAAAAGCAAACCGTAAATATCCATTTGCTCAACATCTAGTCTGAGGGGGTGGTATGGACAGTCAGTGGCATATGTTTTGATGACATAGAGCTGCTATGAGAACACCAACATGTGGACACTCAGTTTTGAGTTTGAACAAACAGCTAACTACAAATGCCATACTGTTTATTTGTATATAATTGAGTGCTTTTAGAGTACACAAGAAATAACCACACAGTTCAATAGGAAAGATAAGTACCTGTAGACTATTGTTTTAGTGATTTACCATAAAGCTAAAATCGTACGTCTACATTTTGTTTTATTTTTTACTATGCTGACATGTATGCGATCCCAATATCAGGCAAATTAGCTCAATACAAGCGATATATTTCGGTTTACTAAACAGAAAGCCACAACCCTCTTTCCAAGTATTGGAGTGCGGACTGGTTAAAACAGAGGTCAAACGGGGTCAGATGTGACCCAATGGATCAAGGCATGACACCCTGTTCACATGGCTAGAATCAAAGACAGGTAAGGTGTTACTACTCCTAGTCTCCTTTGACCAGACACGTTACATTTTACCTTGTCTGCGCTCAGAGAGACATGTAAAGACAATCAGGGCAGAGCTAAGTGTGGTGAGGAATGAGCTTTGTGTCCGTATTATAATACTCACGCAGTGCCATTACCTAGTCTTTTTTATGCCCTTCTGCGATGGATTATGGAGATTGAAGTTGTGTTTGCAGATACATGTAGCAATGAAAGTATAATAATTGGCCGGCTGACTTCAAAACCTTAAGTAAGCCAGGTGACATTTCAAAATCACTGTTTCTCCACAGTTCTAACTGTTAATGCGACAACTAGATAGAGCTAATTTGTTTGATCGTAGAGGGTAGTGCTAAGGGTCTCCTATAGTACTTAACAATTTCGCAGTCATGTGATGACACAGAGTCATATGTAGTTACAGTCATCGGAGTGCATAAACGGTGTCTCCTTCTGATAGGGCGAAATCAATGCTGCTGGTACTGAAAAACTATACCAAAGACAGCAGACATGATACCCCACCCAGTCACATCATACTGACAAGGGGCAACCAGTCGTTTCCTTGCCCCAACCTCTCTGTGCAGGGTGCCTAGCAAGTCAGAAGGAAGTATGAAATCAAGAAGTTAACATTCAAGATTCCACCAGATACTGAGACAGAAATGAGTTGCAAGGATTGCGTTTGACTGCATGTTAATAGGTGGGGGTTGAAATCCACACCATGTTTTTTGAGAGGCAGGGGTGGATTCAGTAAAATTCTTTGTAGCACTGAGTCCATCTATATGGGCTCAAGTAAAATGTGCGCACATAGAGTTAACATGATTTACTTCTAAGGTTGAGTCTGTCAAGGTCTATTTTGATTTATTCATTTATTTATTTGATTGGTGTTTTACGCCGTACATAAGAATATTTCAATTATACGACGGCGGCCAGCATTATGGTGAGTGGAAACCGGGCACAGTCCAGGGGAAACCCACGACCATCCGCAGGTTGCTGACAGACCTTCCCACATACGGCCGGAGAGGAAGCCAGCATGAGCTGGACTTGAACTCACGGCGACTGCATTGGTGAGAGACTCCTGGGTCTTACGCTGCGCTAGCGCGCTAACAAACTGAGCCACGGAGGCCCCTTGTCTATTTTGAAAATCTGTAAGAAAAGGGAGATTTTAAGCTCAGGCTGCTGTCACATGGTAGAGTGACGTCAATTCATTGATGAACCAGCTCTTCAGATTGAACATCTCAGAAGGGGCTCGTTCAGTACAGAACCGGTAACGAAAGCATCCACCTTGCCTTAAAGTAGATCCCCAACACTGAGCTTTCCCATCTGCAGACAGATGGTTTGATGTTGAATCAAATTTCGATCGTTTAAACTTTTGACTTTTGACTGCAGCAGCACAACGCAGGATACTGTATAGTTACATACATGGCCTAAAAATGGCTCAGATTTATAAAATATGAACCAGATCTTGAAGCCTGCAAAATTTTTAAACTGGCATTTCTATATGTTACCAATCGTTGTTTCCATTCACTATAAGTCAAACCTTATTTATTTTTGTCGGCGATGGTTTTATAAAACATAAAAGATTACCTCGACTGTTAGTGTCACTAGTTTTGAGTGACAGACTGTTGTCGTCAGTGCAACTCACAATCGGCTGGCCGGAGTGCATGGATCTTAGTGTCACAGCCAATATCGCTCAGCTTGGTTATAAAAATTTATAGCCTGTTAACTGCGAAACCGTGTCAAATTTTCCACAGGCACTACCCTAATTTGGTGGATGTTCAATTCGAGTCAGATAAACCAGATAGGAGTGCTTTTGTGTCATCTACATGGCCGATATATGAGTGAAAATCAGTCATCGTATCGCTCAGTTGCTATGCTGTTTACACATTTTTCCAGGACCTAATAGGCACACAACTCCGGTAGCCTATTTTTCAAATTGTAAAACAGTTTTACTTATATTACTTTCAGGGTGCTAATTAAGAGATGCACATTAAGGGGTAATTACAGGTTAAGTCACATCATAGCTTCTGGAAAACCACACAGTTGGTAGGCCTAATGTAGGGATTCAACTTAGCCCCGAAAGTATCCCAACTCCTTTTCTTATATTGGCCTAGCGTTGTTGGAGTCGCGACGCTAACAGTATTAATTTTGTACTCAAAGAAGGTCCAGGCCGATTCTCTTTGTTATGGAACAACTCTCGTGCAACTAAAAGATACCAACCTAAAGACCTGCTTTCCATATTGCCACCATATGCCCCTACTCACTTTACAATGGATTTATTCCCCTATGAAGCAGGACATGCGCGTAGGCCTACATGTAGCTGCTCACCACTGCAGCCACAGCCAAAGAGCGTGTATTGTTGAAGCCTTAATGGTGATAATAAATCTATTCTAAGTCGAGTAGGGACATACGGTTGCAGTGCAGTGGCTGAGGAAAGTAGGTCTTTAGGCTGGTGTCTTCTACTTGGACGAGACTTGATCTGTAACACAGAGAACTGGCCTGGACCTGTATGAGTACAAAATTAATACTGTTAGCATTGAGACTCCAACGACGCTAGGCCAGTATAAGAAAAGGAGCTGGAGTCTTTCGGGGCTAGGATTCGGCTATGCTTTGCAGGGCTTTTCAATATACAGATTGCAATGCCAGCCATCTTTGAGGTAAGTTTGTGAATACTGGCCACTGTGTGCCCTTGCCAGCCAAGGGCCTCTCACAGTCTTATGAATTAAGAGGTGGTGTCTGGTTAGGAGCAGGAAGTGAGAGAGAGAGAGAGAGAGAGAGTAAACTTGGGGACAAAATCGCAAGCGTGACATGCTGCACTTCGTTTATGGCCGATCGCTTGACAGGGTTATTTAAAAAAACCGGAGGACATTTACGTAAACATTTGGTCGTGATCATAATTACTTATTACGAACAAGCTTGTTCGATTTTCGATCCGCTGCACTAATTCAGACGACATCGTCAACTATGTCACTCAGTTTACGTGAGTCACTGCGATGTTTAGTTTTGGCTGCACTGTAAGTTTGACACTCGGAGAGTCACCATCAAGCCGGCGTACAAAAAGTTGCATAATGGCAGGATCTAAAAGTTTGCATTTGTAACATACTCACTTCCATTAAAAATGCACTTAGTTTGTGTGAATATATTACAACTGTAAAAGAAGTTCAGAGGATGATGTGACACAAGCATAAGAAAAACTCGGTCAAGTAAAGGCAAAAAGTTCAACTGCACCGAGTTTTTTTCTTGATCATGTTAGGAAAGACCATGCGCGTGGGATAGGAGTTCCCCGCAGTGAAATAGGAGAAAATCTGGACGCTGCTCAGTGGTTTAGGAAAATATACGTGGCTATTCTGAAAAATAATTATCGAGGACGGCTTACTTACCAGTTAAACCTTTTTACCTCTTGTCGCTCCCGTATTTCTACTTCGCACGTCTGTGGTGAAAGGGGAAGCCCAAATCCCCCAGATATTGACCCTCCTATGATTTCGTCCTCAGTGACGTCACACATGTCACCGCGCATGACCATAAACAACTGCTACCTTTCGTCATACCACAAGCAGATGCTTTCCACTTACCGGTACACAGAAACTTTTAAATAACTTTTAGTTGATATACAATTACTACTTGAGAGTTTTCTGAAAGTATTCTTCTTGCAAAACGTATCCGTTGGCAAAGCCAAATGAACCACCAAGTTTCCAGTCAAACACGTGGCCTATATGCCCGGTTGAAGGCTCGAATCCCACTGCCCTTCGTCATTTTTTTTTTTTTTTAACCTTTAATAGGATCCCGATTTTATGTATGATGGCACCAAAACCACGCTGTGAGGAACATCAACTAACGCTTGTACATATATTTCCTAAAATCTGTTTACAATGCAACAAGCAAGTTTATAGTTTGCTTGTATCATATATTGCACTGAACACAGTCTTGATTAATTAGGCCTGATGATGAACTTAATAATTTGGTTTGTTTAAACCGATAATGAGTTACTAGTATGGCAGCGTGGACCATATAGTCTATGTATGTGAACTAAATAAACAACAGCCAATATAACTTGATTTTCACTCACCTGCCTTCTCTCTGTATAATGTGACGCTATACTGTACTTAGCCTAGTCCATGTGAACAAGGTCAAGCATAGAGTAGGCTTAATAACACAACAGCTAGGCAGTGTGCCTATATATAGGCATGTGTAGTTCCTTCAGCCACGTTGCCCTATATATTTGTCATCATTCTGACATCACAACAGACTGTGTTGACACAGCTTGATGAAATCCTAAGGTCAGCTTTCATGTGTTCATTGAGATGGGTTAAAGGATTTCAGGGTACAGTTCTAACTAATCTGGTTGACATAGTTATTTCTGCTGACCATTTTAGGTCTATCTAATTGATTGGTATTTTCACTGCAGAACTCTTAGTCAAATAACCCATATTTTTTTTTTATTGGACAGCAAGGGGAGAGAGGCAGATAGCACATATGAGCTATATGTCAGCTACATGAAATCTTGACATATCAAACCTCTTGCAACTCTTTTTTCCGCTAATAATTCTGCCAGATTGAAGTACTGTATTTCACCTGTAGTGAAGCATATTTTCAATTGACACATTTTGCTTGATCCTGATTGATTCATCCACTGTATACAACAACAACAGAGTGGGGGCGAGGAGGCGGGTTGTGTGAAATTTTATTAAATTCTAATCAGGAAAAAAGTTAAATATTGGCATCAAAAGTATCATTTTTTGTGCTTCTGATAATGCATTTCTACATACCAAACTTCAAGTAAAATACATTCCTCCCATAGATCACCACTTCAAACTTCAAAATATCGTGCATTTACAAGCCGAAAAGGGTAAAATTAAACTATATTTTTTAAACTATTTGTTTAACTGACATGATTTTATTTCTTGATTTTATTACTGATGGGTGATCTATCCTATGCAGTGTAACTTTTCTTCAGTCTAGGCCTACAATGGCTGTGAGTAGTTTAAGTCGATAGCACACATGCACACTGAATCCAAATCTGCAGACTTTCTGACTAAACAAAATGTGGACCCGAGTTGGATTTGAACTCGTGGCTTCTTCTTTCAGTGAGGGCTACATGTGAACTTGGGAGGTTATTAATACTAAATGCTCAGGATTATAAAAACTGTGTCTTTAACACAGATACAATTGCAATTTCCCTTTTTGTTCCATTGTTTAATGGCATACTTACGAATTTTTTTACTTTTTACTAACAGCCAGTATATTATGGACGGAAGAAATCACCACCCATAATATCAAGTTATACTGGTGAACTTTTCTACATGTTACATTATATTGGTGTAAGGCAAGTGGTCCCCGGCAAGACAGCATGACAGTATCGTAGACTGCTTGTTGCCATTACCAACATTATATTGGTGTAAGGCAAGTGGCCCCCGGCAAGACAGCATGACAGCATTGTAGACTGTTTGTTGCCATTACCAACATTATATTGGTGTTAGGCAAGTGGTCCCTGGCAAGACAGCATGACATTATCATAGTCTGTTTGTTGCCATTACGATTGATTTATTTACAACCAACAATAATATAAATGCACGAAGCAATTTTATATTGATATCTCTCAGTATTAAATAACGCGTTAACTCAAAAATCAAGGTAAGTATTCATTATTAATTGTGGCTTCAATATCCACTGGATTTTCACGTTTAAGGGCAGTAATTCAGGAGTTATGGCAGCGTGAAAACAGAGCTGTCGGTATTAACCTGTTCACAGCACTCAGTAAAGTGTCCACCATTAGCATCAAGAAGAGCGTGAACTGTAATTACCGACCACTCTGTTTTCACACTACCATAGCTCCTGGGTTATTGTTCTAAAATGTGAAAACTTGGTGGAAGTAGAAGCCACAACTGATAATGAATGCTTACTTTAAATATTGAGCTAACACGTTACTTAATACTGAGAGAAAACAATCTAAAATGGCTTTGTGCATTCATATTATTGATGAGTATATTTATTTATTTGAATACAAGACAATGACGTCCATCAGTTTTTCTTGGGACATGTCCATGACTGGGATTGAACCCACATCTAATGAGAGTTAGCAACTGGGAGCCACAATCAGCTCCCCAACCTTCATACCACATTCACTGTAGAAACTAGAACCAAAAGTTATTAAATTATTAATATTTCTTTATTTCATCAACAATTCATAAATAATACAAAACATTATGACTTACGATCAGGTCGTCTCTTGTAGGACAGAAGTTTACTTACTGTCACAGTTGAATTACACATACTAATGGTTTCAAAGAGATCATGGACTGATGCATGGAAAAATAAAGCTGGTAACAAACTTGTGATTAATAGATTTACAACAATGCTGATTACCTCCCTTGAATTTCTGCAACGGCTAACTTGTTCTCAGAAAATAGAACTAGCTTTCCTACCCATCTCCAGAAATCCTTTCTAACATAACTTGGGATACATGGAAATTGTTATCAAAGCCCTGTGGCTATTTTGGACATTTCTGATCTGATAAAAAAAGGAAAAAAAAAACGCACATTAAACTAACAGCCAGACTAGCACAAGCTTTAACCTACTGGTTAAATTAATGCGAAATATTAGTTTTAATTACTTCACGCATTCAAATATAATTTCCCAAAATGTAGGTATGAGTTTTAATTGAAGATGAAATACACATTTCTTTCTTGCCACACTTGTTTCCAAAACTTTTTTCCGTAAGACCTGATATCTTTGGACGCAGCGCCATAAAACATTGCCCAGATAGAAAACAAAAATTTTAGATTCCATCAAGCTGTGGGATTGATCAACTAAACACACAAAGAGCTATCCAGAAGTGTGAACTAAACAATTATACAGGTAGAACAGCCATGTCAGTAATTAAATTAGTCCAATACAGCCTATAAAACATACTTCATAATTTTTGACAATTTTTGTGTAAATGTTGAAAATTATAAAATACCGTATTAGTCTAGCTGTGTTGGACTGTAATAATATACAGGTGTACCCGATGTGCATGCAGTTTCAATTTAGTTCTTATTCAAAACATACACTGAAACAGACAGATTAGAAACCTAAGTTTGCTAGTTTAACATGGCCATCGAAACAGAAAGTGATAAAGACACTATACATACGACTGAAGCTATGGAATGTACAGAACTTCTTCATCATCACTTATTGTCACAAATAGAAGGTAAGACAGAGCATTTCTTTAAACTTTGTGTAGAAAGCTAACAGAGTACTTTACACCGCTTATGATTTGTGGCAAATAAAAGCAGAGTGTATGAAAAAAAAGTCCAAAAAAAATCCCCCAAAACAGTCAAAAAAAACAAAAAACAATTGAAGTCCAAAAAAGAATAAAGAAGGAAATCAACACAAATTCTGGTCTTGTTAAATGACAGAAAAATTCACATACATGTACATAATCTGTGGCCTAATGGATTCAAAGACTTAAACTGTAATTAATGACAGGTGTGATTTTTTATCCAACTGGTTGACTACATGACAGGGGTTTCAGGATGGCTTGTACAATTTCATGTTCATTATGCATTTCAAAAATCATATAATTGAACGTACAATTTTCAAAACAATGAACAGAACAAATTAATACAGTGGAAAACCAATTCTGAAGAAGACGATCTATATATACAGGTATGGAACAGAGGTCAACATCAAAAGGCTGAATCTTGATTGACTGAAGAAAGATAATCTTCAGCCCACGGCTGGGGTTGAACCATCATTTGAAGTCAGGTTAAAGTCAGGTTGGAGTCCTGACTGAAGGTTGGAATTCTAATTCCCACTGTATACTTCGTCACAAGAAACAAGTCCCAATAAATGATTTACCAATACAGACATTCATTCCCAGAACAGTAAAATAGGGCTAGTTTTGTTAATGTAATTCCTTCAGATCTTCACCACGAGCTTGTAATATTTTTGCATAAGCCTCGATGTAGTTAAGGCACTAATTTCCCTATTAACCACTAAATTATCAGTTTTCACTTTCCTTGATTGACAGAATTGTGAAAAGGGGATAATTTTCATTATAACACTACAGACTTGATCAATACTACGTACACATTGTGCTTATGGAAAAAAAATTAGCTCGTCAGAAGAACAAAAAAAAAAAAGAAAACTTCATAAAAAAAAAAAAACGGTTTGTGCTCAGAATATTAACAAGGCTAACAGAATACTGAGCAATCTACCGAAGCTGTTTTGTTCAAAAAGAATGTACACGAAAGAAAACAAAACAAAATAAATATACACAAATTACATATACACAAGAAGACGCGGGAATTATTAACTACAAAGACAAAGGGTGACAAGTAAATGAGATAACAGTAATACAACAACAGATACATTCATCATGAAACACTGGCTAAAAAAGAAGGGCAAGATGAAAATACACAGAAATTGCCAAATGAAAAAAGTACAAGGACAAAATGAAGCAATGATTAAATACGTACAAACAAGGACAGCTTGGAAGCAATTAATTCAAAATGCAAGAACTTTATGGAAAACATGATAAATACATATCCACAAACCTGATGGAAAATACATGTATGGCAAGATGACCCCAAGATGACCTCCACCCCCCCCCCCCCCCCCCCAAATAATAAACAATAATATTACAGGATGTAACTGATGAAAGTGAAAAAAAAAAAACCCCTCCAAAAACTATGTCTTAATTGCTATTGTCTTCAGGATGAAGGAATGATTCAGCTCAAGGACTAGATGGAGCTGGACTTTGAGCTGGTGTGACACTATGGTTGATCTAGTTTACATTAAATGTCTTTAGTTCAAATACATTTCACATTAAATGAGAAAACAGAGTGACCGGATCTGCTTCATCACAAAGTGTGTGCGTGCGTGTGTTTGTGTGGTAATTTGGGGTGGGGTTGAGGGTGTGGGAGGGGGATGGGGGTGGAGGGCAGGTTCTCCTAAGTGCCCTCCATTTGTAAGGGAAGACAAATGTAGTGGGTGATCTATGAAGGGAAGCAACTCCTGTAACAGGCAATAACCTCACAAAATAATACAAGTACACTATGACACTGTATACTTGTAAATAATAAATTCTGGTATCAAGCTTCATGAGAAAACAAGTCATGGGTGTGTAATGATATATTTTTCAAGGGGTGTCTTAATTGATGATGTTTATCTGAAAGTTTGTCATTCAGGCAGAAAAGAAAAGGAAAATAAACCAAATGTCATCAGTGAAAATCATAGGTACGGTAGCTAGTTTGAGCTGATCAATCTGTCAAAAGTTCAGCTTTTTATTTTTACCATGAAATATGAGGGCAAGAGTTAATTTCTGCCTCTGACATGTAACATTTATTGAACGATACAACATGAACAAGATGTACATTTACTATCTCATCAAAGACTTCAAAAATAGACAAAATACCTTGTTGGTCTATTCCTTTGAACAACAGCTTTCCTTTCACTCAAATAAACAAAATATTTCTATTTACACAGAACTCTGATCACCAATGAAAGACATCTGGGTGAAAAAATAGCACAGTTTGTGAAGGTCATAAAGTTTTCAAGGTCAAACAGTTCTCGAAGTCAACAGCTTGTCTAGTCACAATGTCAAAAGGTCACGTGCCAAGGATTGTCCACCATTTTGTTGTTAATGGATTCAGCAGCTTCCTATCAACCGTCTTCGTGAAATTTTCTACTTCTGTGGGAAAAAAAATTATACAAACATCCATTCAATTTGAAACACTGTGCAGAGACAAAATGAAACAAACTACAAAAAGATATCAACACAAGAGCTGTTCCAGTGTCTAGCTGTTCATAAATCTCCTTTACCCAATCCAAATGAATCAAGGATCCACAGTAATTTCATCTCGCACCAAAAATGTTCCCATTGTCAACATCTCACAAACACTTATTCCTAAATCCCCAGCCTGAATTTGATCATTTCCCAGTTTTCAATATCATTCAATGGAAAACCGGAGTAGGCCTGGTCTGCCGAAAACATATCTTCCTTTTCATGAATATTCTCTTTTTTCATACCCATTTCATTGTACCTTCTGCAACTCCGACAACATAAGTGCACTTTAAGTTCGGCTGTGCTCTTTTTTTTCTTTTTTTTGCAAAAAAAAAAAAAAAAAAAATCCAGTCAATAAATGACGGTTCACTTGTCATCCATTCCTTTAACAGTGCTGTAGTCTGAGCCTTCACACAGGACTGTCTGTTTCAATCCAATCAGTTTAACAGGGTTCCTAGACTTGTCATCCACCATTAACCTAATGGTAAATTTATATGTGACATTTCGGAAAGGGATTGGCACTTAAAGGAATGTAAAGGAATACCAATATGGCGTTGCCACCACTTTGGTCTGACATGTTACCTATCATAGGACTAAACACTCGCAATCTCAAACAGGAAAGGCATTTGCAATCCACCAAATCCCTTAAGATTCCAAAAACAGCGAACACAGCTAGAGCTTAACATACAACAACGAACTTTTTGCTGATGGAAGAAACTTCTTGCTGACAGAAAATACATCTTGCTCACATAAGCAACTCTGTCAAGAAAATTCTCAGCAAAGCAGTAAAACAGGATTGGCACTGTGCCAACCAATTTCAACCAGAGGTATACATAACGGTGGTGTTGTTGTTACTATCACATCTGATTGCAAGATCTCTCAAAATTTCTCTAGTCAAACAGCTGATCGTTTTCGGCAGACCCATTGCAATTTGTCTGTTAGATCATGACGAGTCACAAGAAAGAGGCCCATTTTCTGCATGTTCTCAACATGATGTTGCCATGGTGACTACTGTTGCTGTTGTTGCTGCTGTTGTTGTTGTAAGACACATTGGTCAGGCATTTCCCTCTTCCAGGTCATAAGAAGGTGGGCATACTGAGAGCCTCCATTTCTTGTCGGGTTGTTGTATGTGTCTCTGTCTGGGTCTTGGTGCTTCCTTCTGACAACACGTTGATAAGCGCAGGCACACAGTTGCTTGGAATGAGACTCCCTGGAATCAAAAACCAAAAAATCTCAACACTTGGATACAATCTGGTTAGTTTCTTGGTATTAAAAAAGTGGCTATACATGCAGTCTTAAAGACTTAATCATACCTGTTGACACTCCTATCTTTCTGAACATGGATTCCGTCCACTACTTCCCAAGCTGCTACTGTTTCTGCTTGGAAGTCAGCTAGGCTGGTACTTTCTGAGAAGCAGTAAGGCGAATTGGAATTTCAGGAGTCTCATGCTGGACTGGACGGTGCATGGTGAGTGATCTGGCAAACTAAAGTGGGTCAGTTTGCTAGAGCCCCAACCTCATCTCGCCAACACCTGCTGAACTCCCAAGATTCCTCAAATGTTGATTCTGCTTAGTGTTTGTGGACAACTTGTCAGGGAATTGTAAAATATCTAACAGTTTCTGGGCAAATGTTTTCTGTATAAGAGTTATTCATTTGTCAGTCAGGTGCTGGAGGAATACACATGTGGTTATATCTCACTCAATAACTGCAGGAATCAAATTTTCTTGACTAATTCAAATAATTCTTCTCAGAATGAACAGCTGAATATAAAATCTGAAATTTATTAAACATTCTAATTCTTCTTTCCCTACTGTCCACAGGACATTTTTGTACATACCCACAATTCTCTGCCCATCTTCTGTGCGCAGTCGTATGATCTGCATCTTTGAGCTGGACCCTCCAGGCATTGCTGCCAGTACACTCTCGACCTTTCCCCATACACTGAGGACAGAGCCGGCCAGTACGTGGTACTCCCGCGTCCTCAGTCCAATCTCACAGGTCAGTCCCATGCTTGTACGCTTACAGTTCCCCTTCCTGTCAAACACCACATAAATGTTTGAAACATGGCTACTCAAAGTCTTATTAAGTTAACTAAATGCTTTCTGCTGATATTCGCATTTTCAAATGAATTGTAAACAACTGTTATGTTTACATAAATTAAAGATGATAACCAAGTTGCTCAAGGTAAACACTACTCAAATAAACTTTGTGCCAGAATGTACGTTAGGATAAAATGAGTGAGTGAGTGAGTGCTTGGGGTTTAACGTCGTACTTAACAATTTTTCAGTTATATGACGACAAAGGAATCTTTAGAGTGCATGTAATGTGCCTCCTTGTTGCAGGACGGATTTCCACCGCTCTTTTGTCTTGTGCTACTTCACTGAAACACCTTACTGAAGGCAAGTAAGCCGCCCCGCCTGAGCCATTATACTGATACGGGTCAGCCAGTTGTTGCACTATCCCCTTCATGCTGAACGCCAAGAAAGGAAGTTACAACTTCCTCTTTTAAGGTCTGAGGTGTGACTTGATCCTGGATCTACTGCTCTACCAGTAGGATACAATGACATAGATCCAAAACATATGGTGTCTGAACTATAGAATATATCCTATACTGCATGAGTCAAAACATATGGTGTCTGAATTATAGAATATGTCCTATACTGCATGAGTCAAAACATATGGTGTCTAAACTACAGAATATATCCTTTACTGCATTAGTCAAAACATATGGTGTCTGAACTACAGAATATATCCTATACTGCACGAGTCAAAACATATGGTGTCTGAACTACAGAATATATCCTTTACTGCACGAGTCAAAACATATGGTGTCTGAACTACAGAATATATCCTATACTGCACGAGTCAAAACATATGGTGTCTGAACTACAGAATATATCCTATACTGCACGAGTCAAAACATATGGTGTCTGAACTACAGAATATATCCTATACTGCACGAGTCAAAACACATGGTGTCTGAACTACAGAATATATCCTATACTGCACGAGTCAAAACACATGGTGTCTGAACTACAGAATATATCCTATACTGCACGAGTCAAAACATATGGTGTCTGAACAACAGAATATATCCTATACTGCACGAGTCAAAACATATGGTGTCTGAACTACAGAATATATCCTATACTGCAAGAGTGAAAACATATGGTGTCTGAACTACAGAATATATCCTATACTGCAAGAGTGAAAACATATGGTGTCTGAACTACAGAATATATCCTATACTGCAAGAGTGAAAACATATGGTGTCTGAACTACAGAATATATCCTATACTGCATGAGTCAAAATTTATGGTTTCTGAGCTATAGAATATATCCTATACTGCATGAGTCAAAATTTATGATATTTTTTATTCTATAAAATCTGGCAATGCTGACTGAGTACTGACCAGTACGCATGGCTGCACATGGTGGTAGAGTGTTGGTACTGGTCATTCCACCACACCTCCGCATCGTCAGGCAACACCTGCAATTAGCAAACACAGATCTTATTGGGGTTCAAGTAGTGATTTATGACACACTCAAGAATATTTCATTTACACAACCACAGTCAGTGTTATTTTGGGAGGAAACCGAGCTGGGGAAACCCATGACCATCTGTGGATTCCTGACAGGAATTCTCACATATGACCAGGGAGGAAGACGGCATGAACTGGACCTGAACTCGCGTTTGCCTCAGATGAACTTAAACATAACCCTAGAAAGTTGCTTTTTGCTTTCCACAGCTCAACTCTGCCTCAAATACTACAATTCTTCAACCATTTGGCATGTTTGCTGGGTGTTTATTCAAGCATATTTTGAGGAAATTATTCTGTGTTGACTAATAAAGTTTTTCCTTTTTGTGAAGCCCTGAAACTGGGCAATCCAACTTATGTAGTTATGCTTCCAAAATTAACCCTAAAATGTCCATAACTTGCACTGAATGTTGCTCTTTGATATGCCAAATGGTTGGGGAATTCGGGGACATTCGAGATGAAATTCAAATTTAACGAGTCTCTGCTATCAGAGAAGCTAAACATACCAGATTTATTTTTTCTTCTTTTAATGAAGTTATACAGGAAAAGGGAACCTGATTTCAAAATTTTCTATTAACAATACCTCACCTTTCTATATTTGCTTTTGATTTCTGTTAGAGACTCCATCCTGGGCTGTAGTCCAGTGTTAGGACGGTATATTCTGTACAATCGCTCTTTTTTCCTGGAGCCTTTCTCTGCTACTGCCAACATGGCTGTTCTCTTCCCATTTCGCATCTGCAAAACAATTAACCACATGAGTGTAACAATCTCAATACCGCACACAGATAAGGTTCTTCATTTCTTGAGGTCTCCTTAAATGCTTTTGTCAACATTTTATGAGAATGTTTTTTGTCTGTGTTTTACACGCTAACAATATTCAGATATTGCAGATGTGGCCTTAAACCATAATCATTCATTCATTCAAAGAGGGTGAACGATGTTGGCGATGTCCCCGTCAACATTTATTTATCTGATCACTGCTTAACGTTGTACTCCAGAATTTATATGATAGTAAACAGTTTTATAGGTGGAGGAGATCAAAGTGCCTATGGTAAACCACAGACCTTTGACAAGTTACTGACAAACTTTCCAATGGGGGACAAACATGCATGCCATATTGTTGCAAGAAAAGTTGTCTTCAGGGAACATCAGAATATGCAAATGGCCAATTAAAAAGGAAATGTCACAAAATGTCACAGAATTTTTTTTTTTTTTTTTTTTTGTCAGCTAGGAGACATTTAAGTTCTCCATAACCTTTGACCCTTACCTGTGTGGAGATGTAGAAACCATCTTCGCTGCCAGAAAACTCCCCCCAGAGCCCCATGGCTGAGAGCCAGGAGAGACCACGCTCCACGCACACCTGTCACAGACATAGTAGACCTCAGACAAGGGATACAACTTAAACCATGGATAGGAGACTCAAACAAAAGGAAACAGCATACTTTTTAACTTCTTTTAAATACAATGTGTTCAGTATTACTAACTTTTTTTTAATAATTAGATTTCGAACATTTTGTTCATAAAAATTCCAAAGTGACTGACTTGCCACAAATGCCACTACTCATTAGTTAATTCCGTTAATTACATCATATATAATTCATGCTAATTTGAATTTTAATCACATTTGTATCAAATACATCAAATGCACTGATGTTATCAACACCTGTTTGCACGTTGTGGACCATTTTCACCTCTCATTAATCCATTCATTTACTTTGTCTTTTAATTCCATGGCAGGCATTACAATGTAGCAATCCTCTGCAGTTTTACTGCAACAGTTTTTCACCTACGTACATATTATATCTTCCGACACAAAGTTTTACCTCACTATAACCACGAATGAAATATTCGAACCTACATTTATGTACTACAACCTGTTTCTTTCTTCATCAAAATATTATGAAGAGATGACCTGCATCTGTTACAATTATGTCTTCCTCCGCTTACTTAGTATTATTTGCATTTGTATATACGTTATATCTGTTACAAACTGGGACAAAGGAAGACAAGTGTTCATAATTCGTCCTTGATATCACCAACAGTTTGAAGCCGAAAAAGGAACATTTTCTTTCAAGATGTTCAGTACTCAGCACAGTCCCATGACGTCGCAATACATTTATACTAAACGCAAGAATGTCATGCAACGATGTAACGCTACAATGTAGCGCAACAATGAAACAGGGCATCCTAGAGCACATTTTGTACAACATCACCTTACATACAACTTTCTGTTGGCCAATAGCTAACAAAACACGTTGTGATACATAAAACCATATTAGACAATGTGAACAATGAATAGAATAGTACGCAATGAGGGTTGAATACCATAAATATTTTTCTCATGGAAGGTGGAAATAATAACCCAGTCCAAGTATCCCATCTCATCATTTTCACCCTTTATTTGAAAAATATTTACACTATTCGACCTTCAATATCCTCCATACAATATTTACACTACTGTGCGACCATATATACTCACTGTGTAGAGTTCTGTTTTAGCTGTTCCCTGAACTGCATTCCCCATGAACTTCTTGGTCTCCACTTTTTGTACACATTCACTGCCTGAGCCTAGGTCTGTGGACCAATTCATTTATTAACATACTGTGTATGTAAATCTTTCCTTAGCTGATCAATAATTTATTGTTTATTTATTTCAATGCTGTTTAAAGCTGAAGTGAAGTATTTTTCACGTGTACAATGGCACTCAGGTTTTACAGGTAGAGAAAACAGCAGCACGTGTAATAAACCACCAACCTGGGGCAAGTTTTTGACAAATCGTCTTACATTCAAGGTACAGATACATTCATTTATTTATTTGACTGGTGTTTCATGCCATACTCAAGAATATTTTACTTATACGATGGCCGCCAGCATTATGATTTGAGGAAACTGGGCAGAGCCCGGGGGAAACCCATCACCATCCGCAAGTTGCTGGCAGACCGGTACAGATACATGTATGCAGATTGCATTGCTGGCAAACAAGAGGCATTCCATAAACACTTAACAGAACATGTGGCCACCAAGTGTTGTTGACACCTTACTGTTATCAAGGCCTCACAAATGGTGAGTGCAAGGAATCCAAAAATTTACCTTTCCAAGGTCTGAATTGAACTCTCACCATGTGTGCCTTCTGGCTAGGAGTCATGCACCTTACTTACTGAGCTACATCCTGCTCCCCCTTCGGACATTAATGACTAACTGAATCAGATCACAGAACCATTTACAGGAGTTCTCACTACCATTCATATTCTGAGAGAAAATACTAAAGCAATGCATATTATTTCACTAAAATCTTCTCATCCAAGATAATAAATGGCTCAATCTGTCACACAATTCAACACGCTTACCAAGAATTCCCATGTCCCATCGTCCAGACCTCTTGGCATCGAGAACAATGAACGTCAAGGTTTCAGAGAAATATTTGAACAGTGCATTTTGGAGTGCGACAGGCATGCCTAATATTCGGTTTAAGAACTTGCTGATGTTGTTGTAGTCTGAAATCAAAGTGAAAGAACAGATGTGTTTTTTTGTCTTAAATGGGAAGTGGGACTATTTTTAGGAAATAAAAATTATTGCTAACTTTATATTCACAAACTGGAGAGTGAATATGAAGACCCTTAGAAGACTTTCAGCAGCAGAAATACATCAAAAGATTTCTCTTGTAAATTTGTTACTGCAGAGATGTATTGAACTATCACAATGTCACAGTTAAGGAAATATTGTAAAGAAAAAAAATTGGGGGGATGGTGCAGTTTCTATTCAGTCACAATTTCTGTTAACTGGCACAATAAGGGAGTAAAACCTGTTTCACTGAAAAAGTTATATTTCACTCAAAATCATTTTGAACATGGAAAAAACCAACTCTGGAGTGAAACCAATGTCGAATGATTGAAAAAAAAAAAAAAAAAGAGAGAATCCTCTTTAAAAACATCAATTTAACAAACTCACTCACCTTTCTCTAGAACAGGTATTTTAATTTTGTCATCCATGCTGACGAGTCCCACCCCTATTAACCCCCTCTGAGCATCTGTGGAAGAAAACCAAACATATTGGGGGAGAACAAAGGTATTTCACCAAAAGTATAGCGTTTTTGATTTTTTTTTTTTTTTTTGATTGGTGTTTTATGCCATACTCAAGAATATTTCACTTATACGACAGCGGCCAGCATTATGGTGGGTGGAAACCGGGCACAGCCCAGGGGAAACCCACGATCATTCGTAGGTTGCTGGAAGACCTTCCCACTTACGGCCGGAGAGGAAGCCAGCATGAGCTGGACTTGAACTCACAGCGATCGCATTGGTGAGAGGCTCCTGGGTTATTACACTGCGCTAGCGCGCTAACCGACTGAGCCACGGAGGTCCCTAGCATCTTTGAAGTGACATATTTTTCTTCATTCTGATTAATCCACCTTATAGGGACACTGAAGATTTTTTGGTGAAGATTGATTCATTCCTTAACAGAAAAAGGGGCCTCCGTGGCTCAGCTGGTTAGCACGCTAGCACAGCGTGATGACCCAGGAGTCTCTCACCAATGGGGTCGCTGTGAGTTCAAGTCCAGCCCATGCTGGCTTCCTCTCCGGTCATAAGTGAGAAGGTCTCGCAGCAACCTGCAGATGGTCGTGGGTTTCCCCTCGGGCTCTGCCCGGTTTCCTCCCACCATAATGCTGGCCGCTGTCGTATAAGTGAAATATTCTTCAGTACGGCGTCAAACACCAATCAAATAAATAAATCTTAACAGAAAAATTTAAGTGCTGGCATCAAAGGTGTCGTTTCAAGGCATTTATGTGTTTTTAAGTATGCACTACGATACCGAGTTATGGGTCAGACACTGGTTGTAAATTCATTAGTCAAACCAATCACAACCACAAAGTGAAACTGTTCCTATATATAATACTTGAAAGGAGTTTGCAAACTGACCTTCAAAGAAGTTGCCCTCATATTCCGGGAGGGCAACAAGGGGAGATTCCAGTCCCATGACAGATTTCATCACAGCTTCCAGTGCCGTCCTGCCATACTGTAACAATCAGGAGATTTTTTCATATTATACCGTGTATACGTAGCACATCACATACAATTCCTGTGCATGGTATATAGATAGAATTCACAATCCCATTGAAACAGATATCCCAAGCAAGATTGACGTCCTCTTCCTAGGTCTTGGTAGAATTACTACCATACTATGGATGTAGAAAATCAGGGTACCTAGACAGAATTTGCCCTAGCAGCAACCTGCATATGGTCGTGGGTTTACCCCCGGGCTCTGCCCGGTCTCCACCCACCATAATGCTGGCGGCTGTCGTATAAGTGAAATATTCTTGAGTTTGACGTAAAACACCAATCAAACAAATAAATAGAATGTACCCATGTGTCGCATGCCGTACTGGAGAACAGAAAGTGGTGCCCAGTGAACTTCATGAATGACCACATGAATAGTTGCCGCCTGAAACAATGAAAGCTGTGGAATCTTGAAAATTTCCGTTCCAAGAATGTTACTAGAACAGTCAGGGCCTAATCTGGCCTCAGAAGGGCAGGGGGTTGAACCACCGGTGAAGGGCACCTCATTGTTGAATATTTTGATTCTCATACATTTTTAAGGGACTCGGTTCCTATGGTTGACCTCCACCCAACATGCACACCACAACATGTACCTAGCCCGAAAATTCAGTCTAAGGATGACCTGTATTTACTGATATGTGGAGAACTCTGCCATCTCGGATGACATGTGCATCTGATCATCACATTGTATCATAGCTACCCCAGGCCATCATTAACAGGTTGTTTGTTGCAGGTAACAAACCCTGTTTTTAGAAGTCGAGTTGGGTCAGTCCGAATTTTTTTTTTTTGAAAGTAAACTAAAAGTAATTCCTGGCACACATAATCTGAATGCCAGTTGAATTATCGCAGGTCCAATTTTCGTCACCTGCTTCAGGGCATACATTTTCGATTTTAAATGCTCTTTAAAAACTTTGTTGTTTTCATAACCAAGTTCTTTCGCACTGAACTCAACTATTCCTTCTTGATTCTGGGTCAGTAAATTTACGAACTTTAAACCTAAACAACTGAAAAGTATTCACTGCTTTCGCCACTGTGACGAAGGGACACCAATTTGCTTTCGCCACACAGAAATTACATTCACCAAAACTAATGTGGCGAATGGCTAGCCATGCCTAGCGACTAAAAGTAGATGGTCCAAGTCTTATAATGAATTCGGGCTGTTTCGTGTTTTTATTTTTCTTTTTCGATGCCAAGGGCACTTTGAGGGAACAGCAGCGTCCGGTAATCGGATGCTGAGAAGGGCTGGATTAGGCCCTGGCAGGGCGATGAGGGGGATGTTGGTGAGATCTATTTTCAGAAATCTGTCAGAGAAAATCTATTCAGTGAGCACAAAGTCAGACTGGGGTAGTAAAAATCCTCATCACAGTTATTAACAACTTTATTTTTAATTAAAATAAGTTAATCCAGAAATAAATGGATAATTATTTATTTATCTGAAATGCCATTGTACGACACTGCTCTTAAAAGCTTTCCCAAGTACGCAGAGGTTACGAAATCCATTTAAATGTGAAACTGCAGTAAATAAATATGAAAAGTATAAAACTGCAGTAAAGTTTATGATTGGTTTACGGGCAAGGGGGCCTTTTGGCAGCGGCAAGAAAAAGGTTTTAGCTAAGTGAGCTGGCAAGGGCCCAGAATTACTTGCTTTGTTCAGACTTTGTTACAAATAATGACATCAAAATTTCATTATATTCTTGTAGATCATGTTCAGATCGCACATTTCATTTTTCATCATACTGAGACATTACGAACCTAGTTGTAAATGTTACACAACACAAGATGTATGTTGATGATGACTAATGTGCTCAATTTTCCAGATTCTGACAGTTCTATTGATTTTAGAATGGTGTTTGGTCTTCCTACTACAAAAATGTCAGTTTCAGCACCAAAAGTAATGTTTTATGACATTTATTAGCCATGCTGGTTTTAATTTTAGGTCCTTTAGGGTACATTCCAGAAGTTCTTTGGATACCTACAGAATGTTTCATTTATTTTTTTGATTGGTGTTTTATTTCACTTATATGACAGCGGCCAGTACATTGGGGGGAGGAAACCCAAGGCCATCCACAGGTATGAGAAGGGTGATGATGATAATGATGATGATGACAATGATGATGATGAGACCGATGATGATGATGATGATAACGATGGTGATGTTGTTGATAACGATGGTGATGAGAATGATGATGAAGAGAAGGTTCTCACTTTGTTGTCAAAATTAAACCGGCTGAGATCCCGGGTTTCTGTGGCTCTCCTGTCACCATGGGTCAAGGCACCCTGAAACAACAATAACAACAACACAATGTCACTGCTACATAAAAAACCCCCAATAAATATCTGTGTCATCCTAAATGCACAATTACACCAAACATAGACAAGATTTACAAGATCTCTGCATGGCTACTCCACCTGTCGGCTAAAGAGTTCCCAAAGAATCTTGTTACTTATTTCTTTATTTATCTGATTGGTGTTTTACTCCATGCTCAAGAGTATTTCACAAAAGAGCAGCCCGCATCATTTTGAGAGGAAACCAGGCAGAGGCCAGGGGAAACCCATGACCATTCACAGGTTGTTGGCAGAACTTCCCACGTACGGCCAGAGAGGAAGCCAGCATGAGCTGGACTTGAACTCACAGCTACTGCATTGGGAGAGGCTTTTGGGTCATGGGGCCGTGCTAATCCCCTCAGCCAAAGAGGCCACATGTTGTTACTTATAAATTTCTACGTAAGATTTCCCTCTCAAGACTCTCACTCTTGGGTTTGACTGGTTTCTATTCTGTAGTTTTTAAGTTACCAGTTGTTTGTTTTGTTTCTTTCAGACAACAGATTTAACGGACACCTTTGACTTGCTTCACTTTTTGTTTTTAATCACATAACAGATGTAACCAGTTCCATCTTTAATGATTTTAATCACTATTTTTCTTTATCACGAAAAAGATGTCAGCAGAGTATCACTAAATGATTCTACAATTATCATTTTTTTTCTTCTCTCATAATTTTACTTCTCACTTTTTTTTTTGAACACATCACAACAGATTTGAGTAGATTATCTCCCCTGCTTTTACTGACCAGACTTTCCAACCGTTTGGCCACAGTGGAGGCAAACCGTCTCTCTCCCGCTAACTCTGAGATCAGGAACACGTACTCTGGAGCGCTGACTTGGTTAGACCGATGAGTACGACCTGAACAATGAAGGCAATCACAAAATACATTAACACATTTATTTACAAAATATTATATAAATTTGTTTTCTACTCTAAATGAAAAATATAATAGAGTGTAGCCTTGCTTTAGGGACAGGTTCCTAGGCACGTTATAGGCTACTTCACACTACAACGAAATTACCTTGAGATCCAGTATAAATGGCTACAGTCATGATTTTGACACTTTATCAAATGCCTTCTTATTGTTAATTTACTGTAAACCTGTCACAATGAGCAAAATATGTTCTTCATTGCTGACGAAGACCACACCAACGCGGAAGTAATTCTGCAACAAGGTCACACGTGTGTAAAGAAAATGTAACCAGTTGCAATCTCTTCCATTATTCAAAGAAAAATCCATCTCTCTTTGCTTATACTCACGTATATATTCAAAAGCTTAAGCTAAAACATCAAATAACACATGGGTCACACACCAACAGCGGGAAATGAAACAAATGATGTCACATTATTTACATATATTTTTAGGTGAAAAACGTTTTATTTGTTTGAAGTTTCAGCTGTTCTCACATAAAAGTACACCACAGTGTTTTGGGGGACAAGATTTGGGTCGTGTTATATCCGACTGCCCGCTAAATCCAAGCATTTATAGCGAGGCTACAATGTACTCCCATAAGCTTTCCAACACTGACTTAAGGAATTTTGGGGGAAAATTTATTGTCTATTTAACTTTGATTTTATCCTGTACTCTACATTTTTCCCCTAACTTATATAGGTTAATGACCCAAAAAAAAGAAGTTCCCTAAAGTTGCTGTTCCTAAAGTTTCCAACATCTTTTATGATTCCTGATTGCAAACATTTGTCTGTTACCATGTGAGCTTATATGTGTCACACTGTAATATCATTACCATTAATCCATGTATATACTCTATTATATATGTCACACTGTAATATCATTACCACTTATCCATGTATATACTTATCCATGTATATACTCTATTATATATGTCACACTGTAATATCATTACCATTAATAAATGTAAATACTCTATTATATATGTCACGCTGTAATATCATTACCATTAATCCATGTAAATACTCTATTATATATGTCACACTGTAATATCATTACCATTAATCCATGTATATACTCTATTATATATGTCACACTGTAATATCATTACCACGTATCCATGTATACACTCTATTATATATGTCACACTGTAATATTACCATTTATCCATGTATATACTCTATTATATATGTCACACTGTCATATCATTACCATTAATTCATGTATATACTCTATTATATATGTCACACTGTAATATCATTACCATTAATCCATGTATATACTCTATTATATATGTCACACTGTAATACCATTACCACTTATCCATGTATATACTCTATAATATATGTCACACTGTAATATCATTACCACTAATCCATGTAAATACTCTATTATACAGGGTGTCCCAGAAGTCATGCACCATCCTGATTTTCATTTTTTTTTTTCTGTGTTTCAGATTTAATACTGATTTTAATTTTTTTTCTCACTTTCAGAGTTAATTATGGCTAATAAACTAACAGTACAAGAAAGAGTTGAATTCGTTTTTATGTTTGGAAGAAATGGGGCAACACACCACTCTGTAGCTCAAGCGTTCAACCTCAACCTGGATGGTGTGCGACTTCTGGGACACCCTGTATATTATTCTACTTTTCATGGGATAGAACAAGCTCTTGTGAGCTTTATTCCTGCCAAATGTATCACTCATGTATACTTATGTACTTAATTTAAGGTCTATGGTGAATAAAAGATGAAACGAAATAATACAACAGTGGTAATGATTTCTGTGTGGAGGAAACCACTGCTCTTTGCTAGGTACCTTGCGAACACTCTGACTAGAAACCACAGGCAAACCAGTGAGAGCAAGATTTGAGAAAGCAAAAAGATTACTCTTCCTTTTGCACTCCACTGGCAGGCAACAAGGATATCTGGCACAGAGTGCTAAGAAATCATGGAATACAAAAATAGCAACTAACAAGTACCATCTAACTGTTCACTGAGACTGTGACAGTAACATACCAAACTGCTGAATGGCTCTATCTGCGCTCCACGGTAGTTCCAGAGTGATGTGGACTCGCCGACGTTGATTAAACACCCGTCGATCCGCCTGGAGGGAAATACCTGAACTCGCTGCCTCCGAGATAATAGCGATATACTGCCAAAGAAAGACGACGTAAAAAACAAATGAATGTTGAATTCTACAAATTGTATGGTATGCTCTGTTTCTGGTTGACAACTCGTAACTACAAACCACACCATGGGAATGCGGCTTTATGCCTACAGCCATCCCTTTCAAATCACAAAATACAAACTAAGTAGTGTAAATACTGTCTCCAACACAGTAACAATTTCTAAGATACTGCATTTGACCTAAAATTTTGTCCAAGACTCATTTTGATAGTTTTATTCATTGTTGTTTTGAGATTTGTTTGGAGGCAAGACAATAACTCAATGGAAAAGTGTACATTTCAGCATTAAAAGTAGTTTTTTAGGACTTATTTGCTTCTAAAAATGGATATTTTCATTCAAATTTTTAGGGCTGATACAATATGTAACACAATGTATATGAAAACTAGGAAACTTTGTAATAATTGTGTATGAAAACTAGGACACTTTGTAATAATTGTGTATGAAAACTAGGGCACTTTGTAATAATTGTGTATGAAAACTAGGACACTTTGTAATAACTGTGTATGAAAACTAGGACACTTTGTAATAACATACATGGAAAAGAAAGGACAATCAAGACCACCCTACCTTTTCCCCATCCATAAATCTTTGTTTCTCAGTGAGGTTGAGGATTTCTAATGGAACGTCCATCTCACTGCGGGACTCGTATGTCACCCCACCATCGTCATTCATTACCACGCGCCCTTTACGTCCCGTCATCTGGACAGACAAACAAAAAACGCAGTGTTATCAGAAACTGCAATGAATGAAATGGGCCACTCTGACATACCCATGTTACAAAACACAAACGGCGATTTGAGGAGATTACTGCATTTTACTTATCAGCAAACATAAACTACCAAAACCTAAACACAATGACACAAAGTTGTAACGCAACCATTTCTGTGTATTTATTCTGACAGCTTTCAGTTACAGATCAACAAGCTTTATGGTGTACCCTCACAGCACACTCTTGGATCTCTGTACATCTCACCTCTGCAACATTCTGTGGTCCACCCAGCTCATCAATGAGATGGTCAAGTGTATTGGGTGGTAAGCGATCTCCTACCCACTCCAGGCTGGCCAACAGGTCACGCTTCATGCCACACGCCTGGTCAATCGCATCAGCTGTTAGTACCAAATAAGACCATTCATTCAAACCTTTCAGAGCATAACTAGTTGGACAGGGCCATAGGGGAGTTTTGACATCAAAATCTTTTGTTGCTAAAGGTAAATTTAGTCCTGCTATGACATATAACAAGTCACATGGTACAGTACTTCAGACTTTTTTTTACCTTCAGCGTCACAACAGAAACTCCACTCTTTCACAAGCATAAGACAAAAAAACAGAGGGTACATCCTTCCCATATTAAAACGCAGGAATGTTGACAAATAGTGTGCATTATCTCTTGTGATAGCAAATATGCTCTAACCAACAAAGCTGATGGCCTGCCTTGTGTAACCTCACACACGTGCAATCTCGACTTGCCTGGCGGCCTGTGAGCGACATGGTGGCTGTGCTTGTCCCTCTAAGCAGTGAGAAAAGGGGTTCTAAAGATGAAACTTATAGGAGCTTTTATTGAATTTTTATATGCGATTGTTGTTGTGCATCTTACCTGAGGTACATTTCATAGAGGAACTGGCAGGATTGGAATCACTGTTTTCATTGGTCTGGCTATTGCTAAGGCCGGTGTCTGTGAAGGATGAGAAAGATGAGCTGGGCTTTAACAGCCCCGCTGCGGAGAGAGCTTTGTCAAACTTGTCGTCAATGGACTCCTTTTCTTTCTTCTTTGTCTTCTCTTTCTTCTTTTTCTCTTTCTTCTTCTTGACTTTGCTTTTTACGGAAGATTTTTTGAGCCAAGGATCTACAAAAGCAAGACCATAACATTACTGAAGTCAGAAGGGTTGTTCAAGTTAAAATTATTGTATTTAATACTATTTAAAAAAAAAAGTTTTAAAACACAAGTGAAAATAAGACGAAGGTGTGTCTGATGGCTTCACTTTTTTTCTTCTTTAATGTGCTTGTGCAAAGATTTGCTTAAGACAAGTTCAAGTGCTCAGTGCCATTACAATTTGTTTCCTGATAAGCCTGAGCACCTCCAATGCTCAGACTCAGAGGCTGTACGAGGGTCGTGCGGTTTGTTCTTGGTAATTCCGAACATCTCCTATGCTCAGACACGGAATTACAATAGGCGAGACCTGCCATAGACCATGATTCTCCACAACCTGCATGTCTTAACGAGCGAAATTTGTCAAATGTTACTGCGCATATTCCTACCATCATCACTATCCGAGCCTGTGGCAAACGGGTTCCCACACTCCTCATCACTCTCAGCCTGGGAGGAGCTAGAGCTGTCATCACTGTCATCAGAGGAGGAGTCAGATGACAAAGCCACACCCCCATCCTCATCACTGTCACTCTCAAATAAACCTCGCTTCTTCTTTGGTGCTGAATTTTGGGAATGATTTACTAAGGAGGCCAGCAAAAAAAAAAAAGAACATATTAATTATTACATTTAAATGTGAAAGTAGGCGTAATGTAGATTGATACTGGCTTGTTGTTAGTACCTAAAAAGCAAAGACCACCCTAAAATGAAGTACATATCAAATGAAAGACCATTAAAAACTGTCCAGGAAAACAGTTCGACTTACTTTTTATTTTTTAGAATTTTTCTAAACAAGTAAAATTGTGCTAAAAGATCAGATTCTACGGTGGTCTGTTGTAATCCAGAAGATATCAATTACGACACATCTATAATTTTTGCCTAAAATAATTTGTTTCAAGGTCAAATCAGCGAATGTATTCATAGATATTTACGTATACACATTTTGAATGATGAAATGTACCAGTCTGATGTGTATTAAGTAGCAAAAACCTTATGTGACCTTACTGGTAGCATTGTGGTCAGAAAAGGACACCACAGAATAAAATATTCAAATGCATTTTACTAGGTTAAACAAACTATTTTCGTGGACAGTTTTTAATGGTCTTCCATCTGATACATACTTCATTTTAGTATTTTCTTCGCTGTTAGCAGGCAAATTCGAAGGATTTATAAGGCATGATAAATATGCAAAAAAATATCCAAAAGTAAGGAACATTACATTGGCCAATTTTTAGAAGTAAGGCACTAGAGTGCCTGGGGTAAGCCACCAACCTTTGAAAAGTAACTGATTTCCCAAAGTGTGATATACACGTACATTACACAGTGTGGCACTATGGACACAGAACTATGGAACCATCAACTCAAGTATTCAAAACGCGATACCTGTTTTACGTTTGTTGTTGGCCTTGGCTTGAGGGGATGCTGGAGCACTGCTGGAATTGGAATAGTCCCCTAAACCGAACCAATCAAATGTCTTCCTTCGGTCTGGGGCGGGGAAATGTTTCTCAACCAAAGTCTGGAAGACACCCCTGTAACAAACAGGATTTTGGTAAGATTAGACTTACTGTTCTTGTGACATCAGATATATAAACAGAAAAACTTGATCTGTAAATGATTCTGGTAAGTAGCAAGTTACAGCTCTTGATAATAACTGTAAAAACACCATTTTATGTCCAAAAGAACCACAATGAATCAGGAAACCTTTCAGCATTCACAATCTATTGTTAGCGGCTTTTAATCATTTGGCTGACTCGCTTAAAAAAGTCCTGGTCACTGAATATTTACTATTTCATTTATTTATCTGATTGGTGTTTTACGCCATACTCAAGAATATTTCACTTATACGATGGAGGCCAGCATTATGGTGGGTGAAAACGGGGCAGAGCACGGGGGGAAACCCACGTCCATCTGCAGGTTGCTGGCAGACCTTCCCATGTACAACCGGAAAGGAAGCCAGCATGAGCTGTACTTGAACTCATAGCGACCGCATTGGTGAGAGGCTCCTGGGTCATTTCGCTGCGCTAGCGCGCTAACCAACTGACACTGTTAATGTGTGACAATTTCCACAGAAACACACCAAAAGCACTGCCTGTACGGATACCACACCATTCTTGGACAAGCACATATTGTTGCAAGCGTGCGACACCATGAAGCTTACCAACTGACCCACTGAAGCCTATTCACTATTTAACTTTTATGTGCTGTTCACGTGAGATGCCATATTTCAACATCTTTCGAGTGACACACTTTGCTGGACTCTGATTATTCATCCAACTTCATACGGGGCTACGTAAAAGTTTTGTGAAGTTTCTCCTCAGAAACTTACATATTGATATCAGAATCGCTTAAAGGAGAAGAAAACATAAAAATGAGGCTAAAAATTAGATGAAAGAGCATCAAAACTTATTTGCAAATATGGTATTTCATATTTTTGAGGGATTTATTTTATCAGGAGAAAACGGTATTTGAAAATATTTTTGTATGGTGGGTATTTGGGACCAACTTTTGGTATTGATCACTGTAGCATAATAATGTTCTAACTAAGGATGTGATGCTTGTCTAATAAATTTATTTGAATGTAAATTTGTTGTTTATATCAAAACACGTACATTTAACATAAATTATGATAATATTTATGAAAAATATAAATATGATCCAAATATAGGTTTAATACATTTGTTAGCTGAAAACAACAGATTCTAGTGCAAAAATATTTATTAAACCTGTGTTACATCCTTATTTATGACATTATTAAACAAAGACTATAAATACCAAAAGGAGGTTGCAATTACCCACCATACAAAAATCATTTTCAAGTGTCTTTTTCTCCTTCAGGAAAAATTAGAAAAAATATTGAAGACCACACTGAGGAATAACTTTTTGCCCTCTTTCGTCCGAACTTTAGGTCACTTTTATGTTTTCTCCACCTTTAAAGCTTCTGAATGTCAATTTTTACACGCTAAACTTCAGGTGAAATACAGTGTTGCAAATTCGTAAATCGCCATGATTTCCCTCATTTTACATGCAGCAGCTCTAACAGAAATAATCCGCAAATATGATTTATTTATTTATTTAACTGATTGCCGTTTTACGCCGTACTCAAGAACATTTCACTTATACGACGGCGGCCAGCATTATGGTGGGAGGAAACTGGGCAGAGCCCAGGGGAAACCCCACGACCATCCACAGCTTCCTGCCAGACCATCCCACGTATGGCCGGAGAGGAAGCCAGCATGAACTAGGCTTCTGCAAATGTGAAAAAATGTTCCCATGAACCCATAAACCCTATAAACACCCACAGTGATAGTGTATTTCAGCATGAAAACAGAAATTCAAATATGAAGTGGACTGTCTAGGTTGTTTAATGTTTTAGGTCTCTTTTCTGAAGGGTTGTCCTAGGTGCAGACATACTTAGCTGTGGAGACAAAGTCATTAAGCTCTCCACCAGCCTCCTCCAGCTGTTCCAACGTCCGTGCTTCACCCGTGGACTGTAAGCCAATCACGATACACTGAAACAAGAGAAATAATATCAACCACCCTGTCGGACACAGGTTGCAGTTTACCTTGCAGCATAAGTTTAATTAGGTGCAGAAGTTTCGTTTCAAACACTGTAAGTGTTTTTCTATACTGAGGTGACACCAATTTTATGTATTTTATGAAGCAACACTAAACAGTCCAAAAATGAAATACAAATAAAACTAAAATTCCACCTTTTATTTTGTCTTATCTTAAATTTTCATATTTTTCTCGCTTTTCAAAGCTTTCTTATCGGCTAAATATGTCTTCAACAGGAAAAATTGCCTGTAATGTCCATATTTCACACAAATTTGTCCTTCTTTTTGCCCACATCAGGAAAAGATTTTATCTGTTCATAAAACAACAAATTAAAGTGATGTCGCTTGACTGATGAATGTTCAATGCCATGCGGAAGAATTTTGCAAGTAAATGCACCAGTACATAATGGGCAGAACAAACCAGACAGCCCAGATTAAACCACCAACCTTTGGCAAAAAACAGGTGAACACGACACTCTTCCATGTGTAAAATGTCATACTGGTGGACGGCAAGTGGTCGCCAGTCAACTTCATGTTAGGCTACACCAATTGAGCACTGTCACCCGCTTATTACCACCAAGGCATCAAGAAGGATGAAAGCAGGGGACTATCTCAAAATTCCACTCCGTAGAATGGGATTAAGCCCAAAAGTTGTATGACCCAATACTTGATAGACATGCACCTTAATAACTCTGTCACAACCCACACTCATTTCACGTATTTCTGGTGAATTTCAATGTCATGCATTACCATAATACAGCTGAAATGTTCTCACAGTGGGGTGCTAAGCCATGACAGCCTCCCTGACCGCACTGCTCCACCTTAGCAGATATACACAGTTATGTAAGAGGTGACACAAACCATGGTTAACATTACCTTTCCATTCTTGACAGCCTCCCTGGCCAGCCGTACACACTGCTCCACCTTAGCAGATATACACAGCTATGTAAGAAGTGACACAAACCACAGCTAACATTACCTTTCCATACTTGACAGCCTCCCTGGCCAGCCGTACGCACTGCTCCACCTTGGCAGATATACACAGCTATGTAAGAAGTGACACAAACCACAGCTAACATTACCTTTCCATTCTTGACAACCTCCCTGGCCAGCCGTACGCACTGCTCCACCTTGGCAGATATACACAGCTATGTAAGAAGTGACACAAACCACAGCTAACATTACCTTTCCATTCTTGACAGCCTCCCTGGCCAGCCGTACGCACTGCTCCACCTTAGCAGATATACACAAATATTTGAAGAAGCGCTGATGGGCTGACCAAAACTGTCCCCACATGCTTTTCTTCATCCGCTGCTCAGCATCGATCAGCTCGGCAGCCTTCTGGAATTTGTCCCGTGCTTCCACCCACTGTGAGAGAAAGACAAAGTTACTGTCTGCATGTTGAAATCGAACACTGGCTATTTTTTCTACTTATCCATGACGTTTCAATTAGGTAACTACGTTAATCACATTACACAGGAAACCTAATCATTTCTGTAAAACACTGATCTCAACACAATTTAATTTATTTATTGGATTGGAAGTTTATGCCTTATTCAAGAGTATTTCTTTTGTGTGATGGTGGCCAGCATTATGGTGGGGAAAACCCATGACCATCCACAGGTTGCTGCAAGACCCTCCCACGTACGACCGGAGAGGAAGACAGCATGAGCTGAGCTTGAACTCACAGCGACCACATTGGTGAGAGGTTCCTGGGTCATTATGCTGCGCTAGTGTGCAAACCAACTGACCCACAGAGTCCCCTAATATGGTGGGAAGAAACCCAGCAGACACCAATGGAAACCCACAACCATCCGCACATAGCTGGGAAACCTTTCCACGTAGGACCAGAGAGAAAGTCAGAATGATCAGCAATCGTATTAGTGAGAGGCTCCAGGGTAACTTGCTGATCAACTTTTCTTCACTTCAAACATGACAGATCCCAACACAGTGAATGTGTTGACGTTGTTAGCTTACCAGCTTAACAGACTCATTATAGATCTTCACAAAGTCCTTGCTGAGAGGGAGCTCTTCAACACGGAATGTAACTCCATGGAAACTCAGCTGTCGTGCAATGTACATTCCTCTTAGCTTCATATCCATGGCAACCAACTCCATAGCACCAACACCCCTGGTAAACACAAACATGTAGATCTAATCATGAATACTGTACACAGAACATGGCTAGATGGTGAAAAATTCCATGAAATCATAGGTTATTTACTGTACTTTCAAAGACAGGAGTCAAAAGGTTAGCTCATTCACTCGTCTTTTTAGTCCTCACAATAAAAATGATGACCACATATGCAGCCCAGGCCATCACGAAGATGACATTGTACCATGAAAATATTCATCATTTCAGACACATAAATGATTGCTTGCTGTGTTTTATCCTCTTACATATCGTTTTACAATGATACAAATGGAATATAATACATTTCACACCTTTGAATTGCTACGGATGACCAACTCTGAGGAGTTTGAAATAACATTTCAACCCCAGAAAGACACATCTCAACATAATTTAAGAGTAGTAATTAAATACAAGTGCTTTCAAGGATCTCGTGTGTAGGAAGGTCTGCCAGCAACCTGCGGATGGTCGTGGGTTTCCCCCAGGCTGTGCCTGTTTTCCTCCCACCATAATGCTGGCCGCCATCGTATAAGTGAAATATTCTTGAGTACAGCATAAAACACCAATCAAATAAATAAATAAATCAAGGATCTCAAGGCCGTGTCGGAAACCTGCAACTCCGTTCCCCCCACCCAGTTTCTCCCGTGAGAATTCACTAAACTACGAATGATTGAGAACCTACCTTTTCTCCACAGCCTGTATAAAATCATTAAACTCCCTGAACGGTGTCCCCAGCCCCCACAGGCCTAGCCGAGTCATGTACGCCATATTCCGTGGCTCAGACGCTCCTAAGGGGAGAGAAAATACAGTGACATTAGATTACAGAAGAACCATGTAGGTATTTATTCATTTATTTGATTATAGGTCAATGTCATACTCAAGAATTTTTCACTTTTAACAATGGACATCAATCTTATGAATGGGGGGAAATCTTAGTGTCCAGCATAAACCATCGACTCTTGGCAAGTTACTGATGAATTGCCCTGGCTGTGACATATACATATGCGTACTATATTGGTGAAAGACAAGTGGTCTTCACTGAATGCTAGACTGCCCAAATCTGCCACACAAATCTTGGGGACATTTTACTGTCACCAAGGCTCCCACAAACAGTGAGATCAATAAGACAATTCTTGAGTTTTAAAAATCATGAAATTGAAATTTCAAATTTTCACCCATCAAGCAACAGAATTCTTATACTGTAAGGAGGTAAAAAGCACTCGAACAAACCTGTTGTCACACCAACCAAACAGCCCTCTGGGTGCTGGTGACTGTTAATTACATATACCATCTAGGTCTGGAGAACAGTGGATCCAAGGGTTCCTTTTCTATTACTGGTTTTGAACCACTCCCTTGTGTGTACTTGTGATTGGCAAACATATTAACCTGTCTGCCACAACAGGTTTTCTGTTTTTGTATTTACGTATATGAATAAGGATGACTGGGTTTAATGCCACAATGAAGAATTGTTCACTTAAAAGACGAATATTAGTTATATTTATTTATTTATTTGATTGGTGTTTTACGCCCTACTCAAGAATATTTCACTTATACAACGGTGGCCAGCATTATGGTGGGCGGAAACAGGGCAGAGCCCCAGAGAAACCCATGACCAATATTAGTTTTATGGCTGGATTACCGGTCAGCCACCGAGAGTCTCCTGCATTGTATTTATGTAATCATTTGGTTGGGTTTATCACCACATACTGAAGAATCATTCACTCATATGATGTGTTTTAGTTTTACGGATGGAGGAAAGCACAGTGCCTGGGGTAAACCACAGATATTATTTATTTATTTATTTATTTGATTGCTGTTTTACGCCGTACTCAAGAATATTTCACTTATACGACGGCGGCCAGCATTATGGTGGGTGGAAACCGGGCACAGCCTGGGGGAAACCCACGACCATCCACAGGTTGCTGACAGACCTTCCCACGTATGGCTGGAGAGAAAGCCAGCATGAGCTGGACTTTAACTCACAGTGACCGCATTGGTGAGAGGCTCCTTGGTCATTACGCTGCGCTAGCGCGCTAACCGACTGAGCCACGGAGGCCCCCCACAGATATTAAAAGCACGTTTTACATTAATGGTGGAGGTTCATATCAGCAGAAAACAAGTGGGTGTTAAATGAAGATTTTCACCAAAGCCCCGATAAGGAGGAAATCTAAATAATCCACATCCATGAATCAAGTTTGAAAACTGTAAGCTCTGCTCACCTGTAGCACTGGCGTAAACAATTCTGGCATTGGGCAGCCTGTTCTGAAGTTCTAGCACAGTCTGTCCTGTCTTCGTGGGTTTACTGGAGCCCACAGGGCACAGGTTTTTGGCTTTGTGACACTCGTCAAAGATAATGACCCCATCAAAGTCCTCGCCACACCAATGTAAGAGCTGTTTTAACCGCGTCCTGTATTTCCCGCCTGACTGACTCTCACCAATCAGCGACGAGTACGTGGAGAAAATCACACCCTTCTTCACACTCCCGTTCTCTTTAGATGAGATCTTTGCATATTTCAGCTGTGAAAGAACAAGTGAAGTGCATAAATCAACAAGGTATGGCGATTAGGTGCCAAAAAAAACGGTCAATACACTATGACATGGTTTCCAATCTTTGTTCATTTTGCAATGGCATTTAAGCAGAAAATTCACCAATCACGTGCTATGCACATGTGAAGTTTTTTGTACTATGCACATGTGACATTTTTTGCGCTATGCACATGTGAAGTTTTTCGTGCTATGTGCATACGTACGTATAAGTCAGCATGTACAGTCAAAAAGAGCTCAAAAGCTCTAAAAATTAATAACTGACTAATGCCTCCAGGCTAATAACTTAATCAGGTTATATCCACAATGATGAGAATGTGTGTACAAAATGTGAAATTTCTGTCTCAAATAGCTTTTGGCAAATTTATACAATAAACATTTTTGTGACAATATTTAATTATCTGATTACTTTGATACGCCACCCATAATCAAGAATATTTCACTTAGTGCGAGGCATGGGGGACACCCATGACCTTATTGTGAAAATCAGTCATTTTATCATTCCCAAACTGCCTATCAGGAACACATTCTAAATCCACAAATTCAGACAAAACTTTTCCAGAATCAGGCTTACTTTGTGAAGTGAGTGAACATCTATTTTCCCAGCCCCGATGTCCCGCAAATCTCTTTCTGCGTCAACTTTCAGGTCATTGGACACACTCAACCTGGAAACACAGAAAACTCCAACATTATTACCCAGACCAAAGGTGAATTAAAGAAAACACTGTTCAACAGGCCAGACAATTGTTCTTTCATTCTTGTGACTGATTTCAAGTGTATTAAAAAGTTAAACAAGATTCTAACTCAGTCCTGACATTACCACTGTGTCACTGTTTGACATGAAAACGGCAATAACTGATTCAAGAGGATATCTTTTATTCCTCTGACTATAAGGAAGTAAGAAGAAACCAAATGCATAAACCATATTTCAATCACAACATTTCACAGCTATAACATCTTTTACTCACTCCTTAGCATAAAAACATCTTCACTTCAAAAATACTACTATTTTCTGAATTACCTACCGTAAACTTTCCAAACCATAAAAAAGGAATGGAAGTGGTATTTTTTTTTATCTCACAACATTAATCTGAATTTTCTGGCCTTCAAGCTATCAAAATCAATTACACAGTCACACAAAGTTTAGGTATTACTTACATTCTAGATTCTTCACTCTTGATTCTTCCAATAACTACATACGAAATTGACTAAATCTAAAAACCGCCTTTCTCACAGACATCAACTGAACGTAGTAAGACTGTCTTACCAGAGTGCACGTTTTCTGCCCAGTAGGTAGTTCTCGTAGATAATTCCTGCCACGGTTCTACCTTTACCCACACCAGCCCCATCACCTGTACGGACACAAAGAGAAATAATGCAGTTCTGCAACTTCACAACAGTGTCACAATCGATACTTTCCAGCATCAACCCTGCTGCATGGGCTTCATTTTTATCCTCATTTAAAACACAGTTCTAAAATGTAGCTAAAAACATTATCTCGTCTTCAGTCATTGGAAAACACAACATTTCACTGATCTTAGCGAATTATTACATTTGTGTGTGTGAAGTCCAAGCTGGTCTGACCATGGTTTATTTTATTATTTTATTTCATTGGTGTTTTATGCCGTACTCAAGAATATTTCACTTATTCGACGGCGGCCAGCATTATGGTGGGTGGAATCCGGACACAGCCCGGGGGGAAACCCACGACCATCCGCAGGTTGCTGACAGACCTTCCCACTTACGGCCGGAGAGGAAGCCAGCATGAGCTGGACTTGAACTCACAGCGACCGCATTGGTGAGAGGCTCCTGGGTCATTACGCTGCGCTAGCGCGCTACCCGACTGAGCCACGGAGGCCCCGTCTGACCATGGTTCTCTTTGTTATAAAAGAGCATTACTATAAATCGTCATCACAAAAACTGGAATGAACAACAGACTACACAGTTTTACTTTATTACTTTAAGCAGGAAAGGTTCCTTTTTCATTCGTGGAGCAACTTTTTGTTCCTGCTCTTCAACAAATCAATGTCTTTTCCTCAAAACAATTATCTTTTCACCAAAACCATGAGTTTACATAGGCAGTTTACATAAGTTTTAGTGTAGGATAAATAGCTAGAACTTTTTGCCAATGACTAAGTTACTATTTTTGCCTGATTCTGAGAGTCTGGAAAATAAGAGACTATACCACTAGCAAAAAAATGTCATATTTTAGAACACCTTTTTATCTATTTTTTTTTTAGTTCAGTTGTGCTCATTTTTCTTCACACACTGGCTGTCAGAGAAAGTCAGAAAAATGTCACCATTACAGTCTGACTTAGGAGGGTCACAGAATTTGTAAAATGTCTAGGTTGTTGTTTCAAGGAAGACAATACTGTCAATCCCATTTTAAAGCTTAAGAGAAATCACTCTATCAGGTCAAGTTCACCTGCTGTGTCTTCTATATAACAGGGAGTGGTGTAAGGGCTATTTTGATACCAGTCAGGGGTATGGGTGCCCACATTCCCAGTTTTAAACGTAATACAATTTTTTGCCATTAATGTGTTTGTGAAAATGCATCTTAACATACCAAACTTTACGTGAAATATGGTAATATTATGTATGACACATTAGCAAAAATTGAAAGCGACAAAACAACATGAGACTGACCAATGAGAAAGCCTGCCCTTTCACCGCTGGACAGGATGGTCTCATGGCGCTGACTGGCGTAAACAATAGACTCCAGCTGAAGCGCGGAGAGACTGCCTGAGTCTATAGTGCTCTCTGGGATGGAGACGTTGTACCAGGCATCCTGGGGCTCCACACTGGACAGGGAACTCGTCTCTACCACCGGGTCTGGGTGCTTGATGCCTACCTTAACTGTGGAGCAGAGAAACAGATATATATATATATATATATATATATATATATATATATACATACACACATATATACATGTAGATTATTTTTCTGCTTGGCATAGAACTTTATTCGTTCACTTAATTGGTGTTATATGCCACACAATGGACTTAAACACTCAGCGACCGCATAGGTGATAGGCTTCTTAGTCATCAAAGAGTTTGAAATTTAGCCAGAATATGAAACCAATCTTGAATTTTATTCTTGAAGGCATGTTGATTCTATCTATTCTAATGCCTCAACATTAGGGATTTAACTAAAGTAATTTAATGGCAAGCGCATAGATCTCTTGGCTTCAGCTGAATTTCACATGAATCTGTTGCTACCCTTGTTAGATAGAGTTTCTATGACAGCTGCTAGAGTCATAAGAAGCTGAAAAGCTGTTACCTTTGGTGGGCATATAGTTGGAGTAAGTCTCTGCATGGCCTAACTCCTGCACCTCTTCCTCCACCTCTTCTTCATCTATAGCACCCTTCAGGGTCTGTATTTGCACTGGCCCACGGCTAGCCTAAATATAGTGATAATAAGAGAGAATAACAATAATAATAAGAGATGATAACAGATTATAATAACAATAGATAATAATACTACTTATACCACAGGAAATCTTTAGCTAGCTAGCACCTCGTTCACCTGACATTCTGTCAATATAATATACATGTACATTTATGTTCAACCTGACAAGGACATTGTCAGGCAACAAATCCCATTTTGTCAGGAACAAACTAAGGGGTGACTGACAAATTTTACATGTAAACAACATACATGCAGGGACTCTTCAAAACAATGGTTGGATTAAATCAGCCACCCTTCAAAAGGTTAATTGGAGGAGTGTTGTAGACATGTTCAGTCAAATGCCTAATTTACATTTTGCAACTTTTATAATCACGAACTTGGAGAAAAACTAACTGTTACTATCTAACAATAAAACAAACATGTCCTATTATTGTTTTGTATTGCTTACTTTTCATATTAATTCTTGCAGGAAGGAATGAAAAACTAGCATATAAACAAACACAAGACCTCTATATCCATGCTACTCTATTTCTTCTCAATTTCGGGACACCCCGTCCACTCTATACAGCCAATGTACATGCAACTGTGGCAGAAATATTTAGTTTCTTTTTTCTCACATGGTTAGACCATGTAACAAACAACATATTTGTATCTTGACTTTTCCAAAAAGTTGGGAAAGAAACATAATATTCTGCTTTCAGGACTATTGCTATCTGTCCCAAAAATTAGAAGAATCTGGGTATCATATCTCATTAACATTCCCATCTATGGGGCAAAAAAAAAAATAGCAAAATCTAATGCAATCTTGATGATGAAATACTTCTTATGTGACGGTCAGTCCAGGTTAACTATATTACTTTCAACAATTTTTTCAAAGTTTTCTTGTAAGAGTATCTTAACGCGTAGTTCTATGCCTATATGCGTGCAGTGTCTAGTGGTAGCGTACTGGAAGCTGTCTATTATAAACAGCATACAGGAGAAGTATTGAAGAGGCCAACAAGAGCATGTACAGGTCAGTTTACAGTATGTACAGCATAACGTTGAATACAAATATCTGCTGTGAATCGGAGCTGCACTTGAAAACAAAAATGAAAACAAAAAGCTTTATACTTTGTACAGATAATTATGTGCTGAAATCACACAGTTGATATCCCACATTACTACTGCCATAAACATTGCCATTTTACTCTTACCTGTTGTTGTTTAAAACCATTATTACATTATTTGGATATTTTTGGTCAGGATTGGGATTGTACTCTTACCAAAAAAAATTCAGAAAAAATACTTTTATGCCGATGGAAACATTTGAAAATGAGACTTATTTTAGATTATACCACAAAAATTAACTGCGTTTCTAATAATGTGTGTACATACTTGTTTGACCGGAATTTCGGTCTGCTTACAAGAGAGAGAAGTTAGATTCATGGATGCTGGATACCAAACAGAACCTGACGGACACCACTGCACCTTGATATTTGGTTGACAAACTTCTTGGTTTAAAATACTACTTCAGCCCCAAGATAACTGAGGTGGATACATGAAAATGACATGAATGATACCCTATGAAACAGAGCTAATGCCACGGTTCAACAGAGCCCTGAAAAACAAAATCTTCAGGAGATATCGTAAAATTTTCTTGATGTGACGTGATAATATTCCTTAATATGCGATGATGAATCAGGCAGATATACTGCGATGACATCATGAGAATTATAAGGTATGGTGCCATTTCTAGATGAACGTCAGCAATGCGTGACGTCAAGTGTTCTTGCATGATGTCACACCAGACAAAATTGGATAAGACTGAAAATTTTTGTTTCACAACCATTCTTCGAAACTTTCAACAACTGTTTTACTGCCACTAGCTCCATTAGCTCCTTAAAGTTAAAGCTGCACCTAAAAGTGAGGGATGTATTGGAACGCGTCAACCTGTGACAAGAATGCAGTGACCCATTACTTGGCCTTCAAGACCCTATTCTGAAAAGTTATTTAATTATTTAAATTGCATTTAATGCAATAATCAACAATATTTACTGCACAAGACCATTCGACGATCGCGTTTGCTTTTTTTTGAGAGAGGATCCAGTAAAACCGTCAAACATAAGACATACCCTCAATCCAGCAGAATTATTCAAATCTACTCAATTTCCTTGTATTTATTTAAATTTATATCACCTGTGCTCAATGCAGCACAGAACTCTACAATTATATGACTATCAACTTTATGAGTAGCGAAATCCGAAGTGCCTGGAGTAAATGACTGCATCAGTACCTGAGTGGATAGGGATCAGACTGCATAGGTACCGGACTGGATAGGGACATGATTGGATAGGTACCTGACTGGATAGGTAGCTGACTGGATAGGTACCTGACTGCATAAGGACATGACTGCATATGTATCTGACTGGATAGGGACATGACTGCATAGGTACCTGACTGCATAGGGACCTGACTGCATAGGGACCTGACTGCATAGGTATCTGACTGGATAGGGACCTAATTGAATAGGTACCTGACTGGATAGGGACCTGACTGCATAGGTATCTGACTGGATAGGGATCTAGCCACCTGACTGGATAGGTACATGACTGGACAGCGATCTCACTGGATAGATACCTGACTGGATAGGGATCTCACTGTATAGCTACCTGACTGGATAGGTATCTGACAGACATTCGCACTTCAAATCAATCTAAAAAACTTTAGTATATGTGGTTTCAGCTATTCAACTCAGGTAATTTGCTCATTTCTTTGTCATTTTGGTACTGACAAAATTGTTTACTGACGTTAAATTTACAGTGAACAATTGACTTACAATTCTGTTGTTGGAGGCAATTGTCTTGAGTTTGAGATCTTCATTCGACCAGAGCCTGGAGACGTCTTTACTGGTCAGCTGTGCTTTTACCACTCCGTTCGTCCCGGATGTCAAAGGAGGTGGTGTAGAGCTGGAAACGGGGCGGCTGAGCACGGTAGAGAGAGTGAGAGGTGGGGGAGAGGGGGAGGGCGAGTGTTCAGACAGTCCTAACTGCCCCACGTTGCCCGAGAGGAATTTCACATTGCTTCCCATGACGCCTGTTTGGGTCACAACCTGTATAGCAGTCTTATTCCCTGTGCCCAGAAAATTACCAAGGTACTGGTTGGTCAGACTTGTACCTTGCTCCATTTGTGAAGGTGCAGAAACTGGAGAGTTCTGAAGAATGTAAGTCTTGCCCTGGCGTCGGATGACTGTTGCACCCGCCGGAATATTTCCGTTTGGAATTGTGACGACTGCAGATTTGGTGCCAGATTCGGAGTTGGTTGCCGGGGTTACCATAGCCGCTGCTGTAGTTTGAGGTAACGTTCCCAGGTTACTGGGCTGAACTCCCGGGGAAGGTGCTGATGTTGTGGAAACCATGCGGATCACTGTAGGAGCTGTGGCCCCTCCTGCGGACTTGTTAACAAGAGATGATGGCAAACGCAGCACTTGGCCCGAGGGTAGGCGAATTGTTTGTCCAAGCTGTCCAGGGGGTACACGTATAATATGTTTGGACTGGCCTGACGGGAGGCGTATTGTCTGTGTTGATTGACCTGAAGCCAGACGCACAGCCTGAGCAGTCTGACCACTTGGTAGCCGGATCGCCTGCGTTGTTTGTCTGGGTGGTAAACGAAGCATCTGGCCTGATGGAAGTCGTATCGTCTGAGCTGTGGCTGGAACACGGATTGTCTGACCAGATGGCAAGCGAATTATACGAGTGTTAGCCAACGGTGGCATTCTGACTGGCTGTGCTGGGGATCCGCTTACATCAACAGCTCCAGTGGGTAAGCGTATTGTTTTCGTGGCTGCTGTAGGTATCTTCACAATTTGCGGTGTCTGAGATATCGAACTGTAAGCAGAAGTCGCAGCTGTTAAAGTCTGTGGAACCTGGGCAGGGATAGGCTGCCCTGCCATGATGCCTTGAACAGGCTGCACTCTCTGTAGGGGTGCCTCTGGGTCTGAGTCAGGGGGTGGGGTGAAGACAGATCCCCCTGGAGGCTTTGGAGGCCTCAGCTGCCCCATTGAGCTGGTCCTTGACAGTGCAGAGGGCTGTTGGACAAGAGCAGATAACTCTGGAAGGGCACTTGATGGGCTCTGCAAGGGACAAAAAAATGAAAAAAAAAACAACTGTTTACCCAACGTACTTCTGTAGTCATCACCATTAACAATTTTACTGACAACATGGCTAAACATATACTATTGCACTGTATCTGACGAACACCCTGAATTAAATCTAGATTTCTGAAGTTCAAAGGATTGTAGATGACAAATTGTCGTATTTTTTATTTTTTATTTTTTGGCTTTCGAGTTAGTCAATCCTACAGAAGAGACCTAAATTTAATAATAACTTAATAACTCAATAATTATGTTCCATAAATTACATCCACAGACTTATTTTTTTTTAATGAACTGAGGTTTCCTGGTGTACATGAGACCATTTCAATCATGATGAATGATGGAAATCCAGTTCAAAGGTGGAGAACACTGTTCCAAGACATCAGAAAAAACACAAGACCTACTTAAAGACGAGAATTATTGCAAAGTTTTGTGGAACTACTTTGTCAAGGTGCTGCTATATACATTACCTGTTGTACAGGCTGTGATACCAGCGGGGCCACTGGTTGGGGGACAGGCTCTGCCTTTGGAACCATGTGAGCCGTCGCTGACAGTTGCTGAAGCGCCTGTGTAAACATGTCCACTTGGTCCAGGTTTGGGTCCAGAGCTGGTTGCTGCAGCATGGCTTCGGGTTCAGCTGTGGCATTTTCAACCTGTGCATAGGTAGACAGGACATAATGACATAAAGGTTTAGATATTTTTTACTGATTGATAAGATTAAAGGTACCCGGTATTAGTGGTGGTTTGAGTGAGTGAGTGAGTGCTTGGGGTTAACGTCGTTCTCAACAATTTTTCAGACATATGACGACGAAGGAATCATTAGGGTGCATGAACGTGTAATGTGCCTCCTTGTTGCAGGACGGATTTCCACCTCGCTTTTATTTAGTGCTGCTTCACTGAGACGACTTACCGAAGGCAAGTAAGCTGCCCCACCTGAGCCATTATACTGATACGGGTCAACCAGTCGTTGCACTATCCCCTTCATGCTGAACGCCAAGCGAGGAAGTTACAACTTCCTCTTTTAAAGTCTTAGGTGTGACTCGATCAAGGATTGATCCTGGATATACAGGTCCCGAAGCGGACGCTCTACCAACTGTGCTATCCGGGCCGGTCGTGGCGGTTTGAGAGGAGATGATACAATAAATCAGGCTGGGAATTTTTTAGGTACTAAAAAGCTAAAATTTAGTCCATGACTTTAGTACTAAGTTGCCTGGAGTTTTGTTAACCTTATGAAGATGTTTTGAGGTTTGTTTAGAATGAACAAATGAATGAATGCTTGTGGTTTAACTTTGAACTGAACAATTTTTCAGTTATATGACGATGAGGAGTCATTAGGTATGTGTACATATATTGTGTTTTCTTGTGGCACAATGAGTCCATGCCACCAAAGTGCTGCCACCACTGAAGTATCATGCCGAAGACACCAGACATAACATCCCACTCAGTCACATAATACTGACACCTGGTCAACCAATCATGTTCCCTTGCTCCAATCTCTCAGTGCTGAGTGCCAAGCAAGGCAGCAGCAATTTTAAAGTCTCTGGTATGACCAGAACCCCTTTTAACCTCTGGGTCTCTCGACTTCGAGGTGGACGCTCTAACCATTAATCCACTGAACGGTCAGGTTTGTTTTGACACTAGGATGATAAATCGCGCTGGCAAAACTATGAATTTTAATACAACTAATATTTAATTAGCTTCATTTAAATCAAAGTGCACTTCTGGTGGCAACTTTTTTCTGTGTAAATACAGTATTTCCTATGAATATCAAGTATTTGCGATGAACGTCAGGTAAAAGTTATTGATAAGAACAATATGGTGGTGGAAAGTGGGGGGGGGCAAAACTATGAATTTTAATACAACTAATATTTAATTAGCTTCATTTAAATCAAAGTGCACTTTTGGTGGCAACTTTTTTCTGTGTAAATACAGTATTTCCTATGAATATCAAGTATTTGCGATGAACGTCATGTAAAAGTTATTGATAAGAACAATATGGTGGTGGGAAGTGGGGGAGGGGCCTTTAAAATGATATACACCTTTCCTCAATATATAAAAAAAAGACCTAAAATAAATAACTTGTACTAAAACTTCTTCACAACTATTTATAACATCAGGTTTGCTTTTTAATGTCCTCTAAACAGATTGAATATCACAAATTCTACACAAGGGAAAACTGAAAGAAAAGAAAAGAACACAAAATATACAAAAATGTTAATAGTTATCACTTTAAAAGTTTTAAATGTATATTTTCCTAAATGCTCACAGCTGTTTGCCCGACTTGGGAATTATGTTGCAGTGTGGATGTTCCATTGTAGTCACCACCATTGACAGGAACTGTGTCTGCGAAACCAAGATCAAAGTCGTCCAAATCTCCAATACCAGATTCGTCTAAAGCTGCTGACAATATATCTGTAAACGAAACGGGCTGCAACGACACATAGAAAACAAATGTAAGCCAGGAGAGTTCGGCCTTACGTAAGAATTTACCATTAAAAATGTAAATTAAAGTTCAAATTTAAGGCCAGAAAAGTAATAAGAATATGTCTGGCCATCAAATATGATAGTTTCAGCGCCCTGCAATACATAAAACCTTAAAAATCTGCAAAAGACCCCAATGTTAGTCATCATATCATGCCGGTTGCAAAATACTCAGATGCTCTCTAGTTTTACCAAAATTTACCCTCATGTACGGCCCCATCAGATGCTACAGGAGGAAACAAACTAGAAACTTCTATCTTTACGATTTATTTATTGTTAAGAAAGCACATGTTACTAGAGCCTGTGTCATATAAAGATGCCGCATGAAACAAAGTTAAATCTACAAAGCAGGAGTGTATTTATACTGTCTGTTAGAAACTTGCAAATGTTGGAGTCATCAAAAATCACAAACACAACTACCATGAATTCATACGCATGAGTGATTTTTCAGGTGTGTGTAAATCAACATTTGTTTAGGAGGAACGTTTCCATTTCTGTAAGTTGGAGGTCATGTGACCACCCTTTCACGGCTAAGAACAAAAATGGTCGTCCAATGTTAAAGCATTGGGGAAAAGGTCACTTTTTGCCATTTCACTAGCAACCAGTGAGGCCTAGTTATACAAAATAACATCATGAAAACTCTGCAGAAATACTCAGACTTTCTGGAAAGCTGAAAATTACACAAATCCAAGAGATAGAAGATTGCTGACAGCTATTCAAACATAGGCATTTTCCTATGCAATAACGTTGGGAGAACAGTCTCCTTCACCAACATCGTTTGTTACCAAGGAGATCATGTGGTCTCTCGCTTCCCATCCATCTTACAGAATATATACACATCTCTCTTGATATTACTCAAGACAATTTTTTGTAGAAGAAACATTACAATTAGTTATGAAAACGGGAATCGCTTGAAAGGTGAGGTAGCACCGTTATCAGATCTATGTTCATTAAACAAACTTGACATGTTATGGCCATTCTAATTGGTTTAAAGTCATCCTAAAAACTTTTAATTAAAGAAGGATGTTTGATGTGATGGACACAAATATGACTTTCACTTTCACAAGAACATTATATTACATTGTATCTCCTCTCTATTTCATGATTTCCGCCATACAGCGGTTGAATTTTAAAGAGGAAATAAAAAGAACACAAGATCTAGACGCCTTTTGCATGCTGCTGTCAACGGTTATCATTCCGACTCTTGAGTCAGTGGTAGCATACAAAACATAACCACTGTCACCGTCGAAACATCTATTTTCGGGGCACACGTGCACTCTTGCCTGACGACGCAAGCCCGGAGTTCAGTCGTGATACCAGGAACTGATGGAATTCACCAATTCCACTTCTGATTTCTTCCGACAGACGTCAGTAATCGGACATTTGAACAGATAGTCGTGTAAATTGTACTTTCATGTGACACTGAGACAGTTTTTGTCCATTGTCTTGGCTTACATTTGTCTCTGTTGCCATCACTTGACGAGATAGATGTAACCACAAACTATCTGGCTCATCGCGGCCATTACTACGCACTTCCCAAGATGCACCGGGTATTTATACCATAACTTGGACAGGTGTTTCCGCCATTGTCATCATGAAAGCCGCTCGCTCATTGGCTAACCGATATATTATCCAATCAGCAAGGATTAAAAGTTCATACATACCAGACCACAAAAACAATATTAAAGTTGATTGTTATGTTTCATTGAAATGAAAAACTGCAATAAAGTTAACGATTTTAACTTTATATGAACTAACTAAAAACAAGGGTTTTAGAAAAAGGCTTTTAAACATCACGATCTCTGACGGAAAACCTCTCGTTGAAGCGAGATTTTTATTGACCAATCAAATCGCTTTTCAGTCTTTAGAAAGTTTACATCGAGAATTTGTTGATACATTGGACTTTTTTCTTACTAAATATAATATTAAGGATGTTATGTTCCTTGGGATAACTTTAGACAGTCTCATCCATGAGGTAAGACATTAGTCTTAACGTAGCCGTTATTGAAATTAACTATCGTTATTTATGATGTAAGGACTGAAAGGAGAATAAACATGTGCCAGATGGTGCAGTGCAACAACAACACAATGGTTGCGATGTTGTTCAACACTCAGATAAAGATATTTCTGGCTTTTTTTCCAATATTGTTGATGAAACCGTTACAGTATAAAGTTGTCTGGTTGACAGTAGAAAAAACCGTTGCCTTAACCTAGCACAGTTGTAGGGTAAGCCTTTACAAAAAGTCTAGCCCTACCACCTTGCTTAGGGTATTTACTCGCCTATCCCCGAAAGAGTTCAACTCCTGTTCTGCTGGCCAAGCGTCTTTGGAGTCTCAACGCTTACAGTGATAATTTCGAACACAATGAAGGTCCTGGACGAGGAGTGTCTTTGTTATCATAGAAGTCTTGTGCAAATGAAAGACACCAACCACCAATATGGACTACTGTTCTGCTCAAATCAGCCATTTGTAAAACAAAAACATGGTGAAATTTTTATATTGTTAGCATACAACATCTACTTCATTAGGCTATGATTCAGCAAGTTAAACGTTTCATGCATATTTTATATTGGACCGGTTACATAAAACGTTTAACCATTCAACATCAATGCTCTGGGTACAAGCAAATTGAGGTTAAAAAGTCACCAAACTATTTGAAAGCTATTCTGAAGATGGCCAGGAAGTTTGAGATCATGTGATGAGTGAAATGAAAATGCCCACTTCATGTTGAAGCATACAGGAAAAAGCCCTGCTTGTACTAAATGGATATGCTCTAACTATCTGGAAAGCTGAAAATTGTATAGATGCATTGAATACACTATTGACTGGTGGTGCTTAAAATGGAAAGGAGGGTCCAGTCTTTACATCTGTCTGTTGTCATTCCGGCCTTTAACCCGCATGCTGTAGTGGCAGGCATCTAACTTGGTGGAAGATATTCTTAGAACTGTGTCTGATAATAACCTGATATTATAGCATATTGAATAGAATAGCAATGTGAACAGCATATGTTATTTTATTTTGTAATATGTAACTGATTGGAGTGGCAGAGCCACTCAAGTTACAGTGCGGAATAATGCAGCTGTCAGGAGGCAAGAAAACCTTTCTGCTCAGTTTATATTCGCTTTGAATCACTTACAATTATTGTTCTTATTGTTTTTATATGCCCAAGTTCTTGCAGAAGTTTTGGTATTTATTTAATGTTTAGTTGCAGCCTATCATATTCATTGTAAAGAGTACAACAGCATGGAGAAACAACAGGTGTGCGAGTCCCCAAAAATCACTGACTACTTTCATGGAAGTCCAGATAAAGGTGTGTATTTTAATAGTGTGTTCCTTCCTGTTTGAAATTTTACCACTTAGAACAGCTCTTGACTCCAGACTGCTGGGGCTCATTTCACGAAGCATTCATAACGTTAACTTATGTGCATGTATCTTCCATTACGTCTTTGGTTACGTCACTATGCCGTAGTTTCAACTTTGCTACTTAAAAATTTAATCCACATCAAACTTAAGTCGTATTTAATCTTAAAAACACCACATAAATACAACATTTTGTACCATTTGTTCATGAAATGTGATCAAACCTGATATTTTTAAAATCAAGAGAATCGTATGCTCTGAAAAATGTTGCAACCAATGACAGCAATGTGGATATAGATAGGAGAGGAATTTACAGCTGTCACGCTTTTCTGTGAGCAGAAGGATAAATTATATATGTTATTAAACGAATGCATGAATCTTTCAGGTTCTTGTCTTTCGGAATCTGTAAGTAAAGACAGCCTTAGGCTTGAAGACATTTTACCTACTCCTGAAACATCACCTGTTAAAGACAAAGCAGAAAGTAAGACAGACGTTCAGCCCATTGGGGTATCCTCACCAGACTCTACCACAGACATCAAAGCATCAAACAATGCCTGTGAGAAACTAGCTGAGCGTCTAGCAGAAGACATTTCAGCGGGCAAAGCTGGCAAGGAAAATATAACAGACAATAAACCTAACCCAGTGTCAGACAGCTCTGAGGTTGTGAGACCTAAAACGGGGTCAAAAAAGGGTAGAAAGCGACGTGGAAGACCCAAAAAGCCAGAGGTTAAAGGTCCAGGGTCAGAACTACAAGGGGAGGTAACTCCTGTGTCCACACCAGAGGCCAGACCTAAAACACAACGGAAGAAGTAAGTGTAATGACAGAAGGAAGAGCTTTCTTTTGTTCACGAAATCATTTTTGTGCAAACATCAGATTTTCTGATGTGACATGTGCCTCAATATGGTCATGAATTCAGTTGAAGTTCCTCCGTTACAACCTGGAGGCTTTGTGGCACAATATTAAGATGATCACATTGTGAAACTAGCCCCTGCTTGCTGCCTTCATATTAGGCCTGATGAGCTCTTATTTTGAGCTTTGATATTTTTCCAATGGATTTTATATGTAAAGTTCTTTCCCCTCATAGTCATAGACAACTTTGTTACACTGTTTGTTTCATGGTTGTGCTCATGTTTCTTCATGAATGTTTTCTTTCTCATCGACTCAGGAAGACGGATCCAGC